>NW_027617152.1:0-142347 GCF_964187855.1 Myxine glutinosa
AACACTATCACAAGTGCAAAAAGTGTTTTTCCACACTAATACAAGTGCAAAAGTGGTTTCCTGCACCAACACAAGTGCGAAAAGTGGTTTTTCAACACTAACACAAGTGCGAAAAGTGGTTTTTCAACACTAACACAAGTGCGAAAAGTGGTTTTTCAACACTATCACAAGTGCAAAAAGTGTTTTTACCACACTAATACAAGTGCAAAAGTGGTTTCCTGCACCAACACAAGTGCGAGAAGTGGTTTTTCAACACTAACACAAGTGCAAAAAGTGGTTTTTCAACACTATCACAAGTGCAAAAAGTGTTTTTTCCACACTAATACAAGTGCAAAAGTGGTTTCCTGCACCAACACTAGTGCGAAAAGTGGTTTTTTAACACTAACACAAGTGCGAAAAGTGGTTTTTCAACACTAACACAAGTGCGAAAAGTGTTTTTTCCACACTAATACAAGTGCAAAAGTGGTTTCCTGCACCAACACAAGTGCGAAAAGTGGTTTTTCAACACTAACACAAGTGCGAAAAGTGGTTTTTCAACAGTATCACAAGTGCAAAAAGTGTTTTTTCCACACTAATACAAGTGCAAAAGTGGTTTCCTGCACCAACACAAGTGCGAAAAGTGGTTTTTCAACACTAACACAAGTGCGAAAAGTGGTTTTTCAACACTAACACAAGTGCGAAAAGTGGTTTTTCAACACTATCACAAGTGCAAAAAGTGTTTTTTCCACACTAATACAAGTGCAAAAGTGGTTTCCTGCACCAACACAAGTGCGAAAAGTGGTTTTTCAACACTAACACAAGTGCGAAAAGTGGTTTTTCAACACTAACACAAGTGCGAAAAGTGGTTTTTCAACACTATCACAAGTGCAAAAAGTGTTTTTTCCACACTAATACAAGTGCAAAAGTGGTTTCCTGCACCAACACAAGTGCGAAAAGTAGTTTTTCAACACTAACACAAGTGCGAAAAGTGGTTTTTCAACACTAACACAAGTGCGAAAAGTGGTTTTTCCACACTAATACAAGTGCAAAAGTGGTTTCCTGCATCAACACAAGTGCGAAAAGTGGTTTTTCAACACTAACACAAGTGCGAAAAGTGGTTTTTCAACACTAACACAAGTGCGAAAAGTGGTTTTTCAACACTATCACAAGTGCAAAAAGTGTTTTTTCCACACTACTACAAGTGCAAAAGTGGTTTCCTGCACCAACACAAGTGCGAAAAGTGGTTTTTCAACACTAACACAAGTGCGAAAAGTGGTTTTTCAACACTAACACAAGTGCGAAAAGTGGTTTTTCAACACTATCACAAGTGCAAAAAGTGTTTTTTCCACACTAATACAAGTGCAAAAGTGGTTTCCTGCACCAACACAAGTGCGAAAAGTGGTTTTTCAACACTAACACAAGTGCGAAAAGTGGTTTTTCAACACTAACACAAGTGCGAAAAGTGGTTTTTCCACACTAATACAAGTGCAAAAGTGGTTTCCTGCACCAACACAAGTGCGAAAAGTGGTTTTTCAACACTAACACAAGTGCGAAAAGTGGTTTTTCAACACTATCACAAGTGCAAAAAGTGTGTTTTCCACACTAATACAAGTGCAAAAGTGGTTTCCTGCACCAACACAAGTGCGAAAAGTGGTTTTTCAACACTAACACAAGTGCGAAAAGTGGTTTTTCAACACTAACACAAGTGCGAAAAGTGGTTTTCCACACTAATACAAGTGCAAAAGTGGTTTCCTGCACCAACACAAGTGCGAAAAGTGGTTTTTCAACAATAACACAAGTGCGAAAAGTGGTTTTTCAACACTAACACAAGTGCGAAAAGTGGTTTTTCCACACTAATACAAGTGCAAAAGTGGTTTCCTGCACGAACACAAGTGCGAAAAGTGGTTTTTCAACACTAACACAATTGCGAAAAGTGGTTTTTCAACACTAACACAAGTGCGAAAGTGGTTTTTAAACACTATCACAAGTGCAAAAAGTGTTTTTTCCACACTAATACAAGTGCAAAAGTGGTTTCCTGCACCAACAACAAGTGCGAAAAGTGGTTTTTCAACACTAACACAAGTGCGAAAAGTGGTTTTTCAAGACTAACACAAGTGAGAAAAGTGGTTTTTCCACACTAATACAAGTGCAAAAGTGGTTTCCTGCACCAACACAAGTGCGAAAAGTGGTTTTTCAACACTAACACAAGTGCGAAAAGTGGTTTTTCAACACTATCACAAGTGCAAAAAGTGTGTTTTCCACACTAATACAAGTGCAAAAGTGGTTTCCTGCACCAACACAAGTGCGAAAAGTGGTTTTTCAACACTAACACAAGTGCGAAAAGTGGTTTTTCAACACTCACACAAGTGCGAAAAGTGTTTTTTCCACACTAATACAAGTGCAAAAGTGGTTTCCTGCACCAACACAAGTGCGAAAAGTGGTTTTTCAACAATAACACAAGTGTGAAAAGTGGTTTTTCAACACTAACACAAGTGCGAAAAGTGGTTTTCCCACACTAATACAAGTACAAAAGTGGTTTCCTGCACCAACACAAGTGCGAAAAGTGGTTTTTCAACACTAACACAAGTGCAAAAAGTGGTTTTTCAACACTATCACAAGTGCAAAAAGTGTTTTTTCCACACTAATACAAGTGCAAAAGTGGTTTCCTGCACCAACACAAGTGCGAAAAGTGGTTTTTCAACACTAACACAAGTGCGAAAAGTGGTTTTTCAACACTAACACAAGTGCGAAAAGTGTTTTTTCCACACTAATACAAGTGCAAAAGTGGTTTCCTGCACCAACACAAGTGCGAAAAGTGGTTTTTCAACACTAACACAAGTGCGAAAAGTGGTTTTTCAACAGTATCACAAGTGCAAAAAGTGTTTTTTCCACACTAATACAAGTGCAAAAGTGGTTTCCTGCACCAACACAAGTGCGAAAAGTGGTTTTTCAACACTAACACAAGTGCGAAAAGTGGTTTTTCAACACTAACACATGTGCGCAAAGTGGTTTTTCCACACTAATACAAGTGCAAAAGTGGTTTCCTGCACCAACACAAGTGCGAAAAGTGGTTTTTCAACACTAACACAAGTGCGAAAAGTGATTTTTCAACACTAACACAAGTGCGAAAAGTGGTTTTTCCACACTTATACAAGTGCAAAAGTGGTTTCCTGCACCAACACAAGTGCGAAAAGTGGTTTTCAACAATAACACAAGTGCGAAAAGTGGTTTTTCAACACTAACACAAGTGCGAAAAGTGGTTTTTCCACACTAATACAAGTGCAAAAGTGGTTTCCTGCACCAACACAAGTGCGAAAAGTGGTTTTTCAACACTAACACAAGTGCGAAAAGTGGTTTTTCAACACTATCACAAGTGCAAAAAGTGTTTTTTCCACACTAATACAAGTGCAAAAGTGGTTTCCTGCACCAACACAAGTGCGAAAAGTGATTTTTCAACACGAACACAAGTGCGAAAAGTGGTTTTTCAACACTATCACAAGTGCAAAAAGTGTTTTTACCACACTAATACAAGTGCAAAAGTGGTTTCCTGCACCAACACAAGTGCGAGAAGTGGTTTTTCAACACTAACACAAGTGCAAAAAGTGGTTTTTCAACACTATCACAAGTGCAAAAAGTGTTTTTTCCACACTAATACAAGTGCAAAAGTGGTTTCCTGCACCAACACTAGTGCGAAAAGTGGTTTTTCAACACTAACACAAGTGCGAAAAGTGGTTTTTCAACACTAACACAAGTGCGAAAAGTGTTTTTTCCACACTAATACAAGTGCAAAAGTGGTTTCCTGCACCAACACAAGTGCGAAAAGTGGTTTTTCAACACTAACACAAGTGTGAAAAGTGGTTTTTCAACAGTATCACAAGTGCAAAAAGTGTTTTTTCCACACTAATACAAGTGCAAAAGTGGTTTCCTGCACCAACACAAGTGCGAAAAGTGGTTTTTCAACACTAACACAAGTGCGAAAAGTGGTTTTTCAAGACTAACACAAGTGAGAAAAGTGGTTTTTCCACACTAATACAAGTGCAAAAGTGGTTTCCTGCACCAACACAAGTGCGAAAAGTGGTTTTTCAACACTAACACAAGTGCGAAAAGTGGTTTTTCAACACTATCACAAGTGCAAAAAGTGTGTTTTCCACACTAATACAAGTGCAAAAGTGGTTTCCTGCACCAACACAAGTGCGAAAAGTGGTTTTTCAACACTAACACAAGTGCGAAAAGTGGTTTTTCAACACTCACACAAGTGCGAAAAGTGTTTTTTCCACACTAATACAAGTGCAAAAGTGGTTTCCTGCACCAACACAAGTGCGAAAAGTGGTTTTTCAACAATAACACAAGTGTGAAAAGTGGTTTTTCAACACTAACACAAGTGCGAAAAGTGGTTTTCCCACACTAATACAAGTACAAAAGTGGTTTCCTGCACCAACACAAGTGCGAAAAGTGGTTTTTCAACACTAACACAAGTGCAAAAAGTGGTTTTTCAACACTATCACAAGTGCAAAAAGTGTTTTTTCCACACTAATACAAGTGCAAAAGTGGTTTCCTGCACCAACACAAGTGCGAAAAGTGGTTTTTCAACACTAACACAAGTGCGAAAAGTGGTTTTTCAACACTAACACAAGTGCGAAAAGTGTTTTTTCCACACTAATACAAGTGCAAAAGTGGTTTCCTGCACCAACACAAGTGCGAAAAGTGGTTTTTCAACACTAACACAAGTGCGAAAAGTGGTTTTTCAACAGTATCACAAGTGCAAAAAGTGTTTTTTCCACACTAATACAAGTGCAAAAGTGGTTTCCTGCACCAACACAAGTGCGAAAAGTGGTTTTTCAACACTAACACAAGTGCGAAAAGTGGTTTTTCAACACTAACACATGTGCGCAAAGTGGTTTTTCCACACTAATACAAGTGCAAAAGTGGTTTCCTGCACCAACAACAAGTGCGAAAAGTGGTTTTTCAACACTAACACAAGTGCGAAAAGTGATTTTTCAACACTAACACAAGTGCGAAAAGTGGTTTTTCCACACTTATACAAGTGCAAAAGTGGTTTCCTGCACCAACACAAGTGCGAAAAGTGGTTTTTCAACAATAACACAAGTGCGAAAAGTGGTTTTTCAACACTAACACAAGTGCGAAAAGTGGTTTTTCCACACTAATACAAGTGCAAAAGTGGTTTCCTGCACCAACACAAGTGCGAAAAGTGGTTTTTCAACACTAACACAAGTGCGAAAAGTGGTTTTTCAACACTATCACAAGTGCAAAAAGTGTTTTTTCCACACTAATACAAGTGCAAAAGTGGTTTCCTGCACCAACACAAGTGCGAAAAGTGATTTTTCAACACGAACACAAGTGCGAAAAGTGGTTTTTCAACACTATCACAAGTGCAAAAAGTGTTTTTACCACACTAATACAAGTGCAAAAGTGGTTTCCTGCACCAACACAAGTGCGAGAAGTGGTTTTTCAACACTAACACAAGTGCAAAAAGTGGTTTTTCAACACTATCACAAGTGCAAAAAGTGTTTTTTCCACACTAATACAAGTGCAAAAGTGGTTTCCTGCACCAACACTAGTGCGAAAAGTGGTTTTTCAACACTAACACAAGTGCGAAAAGTGGTTTTTCAACACTAACACAAGTGCGAAAAGTGTTTTTTCCACACTAATACAAGTGCAAAAGTGGTTTCCTGCACCAACACAAGTGCGAAAAGTGGTTTTTCAACACTAACACAAGTGTGAAAAGTGGTTTTTCAACAGTATCACAAGTGCAAAAAGTGTTTTTTCCACACTAATACAAGTGCAAAAGTGGTTTCCTGCACCAACACAAGTGCGAAAAGTGGTTTTTCAACACTAACACAAGTGCGAAAAGTGGTTTTTCAACACTAACACAAGTGCGAAAAGTGGTTTTTCAACACTATCACAAGTGCAAAAAGTGTTTTTTCCACACTAATACAAGTGCAAAAGTGGTTTCCTGCACCAACACAAGTGCGAAAAGTGGTTTTTCAACACTAACACAAGTGCGAAAAGTGGTTTTTCAACACTAACACAAGTGCGAAAAGTGGTTTTTCAACACTATCACAAGTGCAAAAAGTGTTTTTTCCACACTAATACAAGTGCAAAAGTGGTTTCCTGCACCAACACAAGTGCGAAAAGTAGTTTTTCAACACTAACACAAGTGCGAAAAGTGGTTTTTCAACACTAACACAAGTGCGAAAAGTGGTTTTTCCACACTAATACAAGTGCAAAAGTGGTTTCCTGCATCAACACAAGTGCGAAAAGTGGTTTTTCAACACTAACACAAGTGCGAAAAGTGGTTTTTCAACACTAACACAAGTGCGAAAAGTGGTTTTTCAACACTATCACAAGTGCAAAAAGTGTTTTTTCCACACTACTACAAGTGCAAAAGTGGTTTCCTGCACCAACACAAGTGCGAAAAGTGGTTTTTCAACACTAACACAAGTGCGAAAAGTGGTTTTTCAACACTAACACAAGTGCGAAAAGTGGTTTTTCAACACTATCACAAGTGCAAAAAGTGTTTTTTCCACACTAATACAAGTGCAAAAGTGGTTTCCTGCACCAACACAAGTGCGAAAAGTGGTTTTTCAACACTAACACAAGTGCGAAAAGTGGTTTTTCAACACTAACACAAGTGCGAAAAGTGGTTTTTCCACACTAATACAAGTGCAAAAGTGGTTTCCTGCACCAACACAAGTGCGAAAAGTGGTTTTTCAACACTAACACAAGTGCGAAAAGTGGTTTTTCAACACTATCACAAGTGCAAAAAGTGTGTTTTCCACACTAATACAAGTGCAAAAGTGGTTTCCTGCACCAACACAAGTGCGAAAAGTGGTTTTTCAACACTAACACAAGTGCGAAAAGTGGTTTTTCAACACTAACACAAGTGCGAAAAGTGGTTTTCCACACTAATACAAGTGCAAAAGTGGTTTCCTGCACCAACACAAGTGCGAAAAGTGGTTTTTCAACAATAACACAAGTGCGAAAAGTGGTTTTTCAACACTAACACAAGTGCGAAAAGTGGTTTTTCCACACTAATACAAGTGCAAAAGTGGTTTCCTGCACGAACACAAGTGCGAAAAGTGGTTTTTCAACACTAACACAAGTGCGAAAAGTGGTTTTTCAACACTAACACAAGTGCGAAAGTGGTTTTTAAACACTATCACAAGTGCAAAAAGTGTTTTTTCCACACTAATACAAGTGCAAAAGTGGTTTCCTGCACCAACACAAGTGCGAAAAGTGGTTTTTCAACACTAACACAAGTGCGAAAAGTGGTTTTTCAAGACTAACACAAGTGAGAAAAGTGGTTTTTCCACACTAATACAAGTGCAAAAGTGGTTTCCTGCACCAACACAAGTGCGAAAAGTGGTTTTTCAACACTAACACAAGTGCGAAAAGTGGTTTTTCAACACTATCACAAGTGCAAAAAGTGTGTTTTCCACACTAATACAAGTGCAAAAGTGGTTTCCTGCACCAACACAAGTGCGAAAAGTGGTTTTTCAACACTAACACAAGTGCGAAAAGTGGTTTTTCAACACTCACACAAGTGCGAAAAGTGTTTTTTCCACACTAATACAAGTGCAAAAGTGGTTTCCTGCACCAACACAAGTGCGAAAAGTGGTTTTTCAACAATAACACAAGTGTGAAAAGTGGTTTTTCAACACTAACACAAGTGCGAAAAGTGGTTTTCCCACACTAATACAAGTACAAAAGTGGTTTCCTGCACCAACACAAGTGCGAAAAGTGGTTTTTCAACACTAACACAAGTGCAAAAAGTGGTTTTTCAACACTATCACAAGTGCAAAAAGTGTTTTTTCCACACTAATACAAGTGCAAAAGTGGTTTCCTGCACCAACACAAGTGCGAAAAGTGGTTTTTCAACACTAACACAAGTGCGAAAAGTGGTTTTTCAACACTAACACATGTGCGCAAAGTGGTTTTTCCACACTAATACAAGTGCAAAAGTGGTTTCCTGCACCAACACAAGTGCGAAAAGTGGTTTTTCAACACTAACACAAGTGCGAAAAGTGATTTTTCAACACTAACACAAGTGCGAAAAGTGGTTTTTCCACACTTATACAAGTGCAAAAGTGGTTTCCTGCACCAACACAAGTGCGAAAAGTGGTTTTTCAACAATAACACAAGTGCGAAAAGTGGTTTTTCAACACTAACACAAGTGCGAAAAGTGGTTTTTCCACACTAATACAAGTGCAAAAGTGGTTTCCTGCACCAACACAAGTGCGAAAAGTGGTTTTTCAACACTAACACAAGTGCGAAAAGTGGTTTTTCAACACTATCACAAGTGCAAAAAGTGTTTTTTCCACACTAATACAAGTGCAAAAGTGGTTTCCTGCACCAACACAAGTGCGAAAAGTGATTTTTCAACACGAACACAAGTGCGAAAAGTGGTTTTTCAACACTAACACAAGTGCGAAAAGTGGTTTTTCAACACTAACACAAGTGCAAAAAGTAGTTTTTCCACACTAATACAAGTGCAAAAGTGGTTTCCTGCACCAACACAAGTGCGAAAAGTGGTTTTTCAACACTAACACAAGTGCGAAAAGTGGTTTTTCAACACTAACACAAGTGCGAAAAGTGGTTTTTCAACACTATCACAAGTGCAAAAAGTGTTTTTTCCACACTAATACAAGTGCAAAAGTGGTTTCCTGCACCAACACAAGTGCGAAAAGTGGTTTTTCAACACTAACACAAGTGCGAAAAGTGATTTTTCAACACTAATACAAGTGCAAAAGTGGTTTCCTGCACCAACACAAGTGCGAAAAGTGATTTTTCAACACTATCACAAGTACAAAAAGTGTTTTTTCCACACTAATACAAGTGCAAAAGTGGTTTCCTGCACCAACACAAGTGCGAAAAGTGGTTTTTCAACACTAACACAAGTGCGAAAAGTGGTTTTTCAACACTAACACAAGTGCGAAAAGTGGTTTTTCAACACTATCACAAGTGCAAAAAGTGTTTTTTCCACACTAATACAAGTGCAAAAGTGGTTTCCTGCACCAACACAAGTGCGAAAAGTGGTTTTTCAACACTAACACAAGTGCGAAAAGTGGTTTTTCAACACTAATTCAAGTGCCGAAAAGTGGTTTTTCCACACTAATACAAGTGCAAAAGTGGCTTACTGCACCAACACAAGTGCGAAAAGTGGTTTTTCAACACTAACACAAGTGCGAAAAGTGGTTTTTCAACACTATCACAAGTGCAAAAAGTGTTTTTACCACACTAATACAAGTGCAAAAGTGGTTTCCTGCACCAACACAAGTGCGAAAAGTGGTTTTTCAACACTATCACAAGTGCGAAAAGTGGTTTTTCAACACTATCACAAGGGCAAAAAGTGTTTTTTCCACACTAATACAAGTGCAAAAGTGGTTTCCTGCACCAACACAAGTGCGAAAAGTGGTTTTTCAACACTAACACAAGTGCGAAAAGTGGTTTTTCAACACTAACACAAGTGCGAAAAGTGGTTTTTCAACACTATCACAAGTGCAAAAAGTGTGTTTTCCACACTAATACAAGTGCAAAAGTGGTTTCCTGCACCAACACAAGTGCGAAAAGTGGTTTTTCAACACTAACACAAGTGCGAAAAGTGGTTTTTCAACACTAACACAAGTGCGAAAAGTGGTTTTTCCACACTAATACAAGTGCAAAAGTGGTTTCCTGCACCAACACAAGTGCGAAAAGTGGTTTTTCAACAATAACACAAGTGCGAAAAGTGGTTTTTCAACACTAACACAAGTGCGAAAAGTGGTTTTTCCACACTAATGCAAGTGCAAAAGTGGTTTCCTGCACCAACACAAGTGCGAAAAGTGGTTTTTCAACACTAACACAAGTGCGAAAAGTGGTTTTTCAACACTATCACAAGTGCAAAAAGTGTTTTTTCCACACTAATACAAGTGCAAAAGTGGTTTCCTGCACCAACACAAGTGCGAAAAGTGGTTTTTCAACACTAACACAAGTGCGAAAAGTGGTTTTTCAACACTAACACAAGTGCGAAAAGTGGTTTTTCAACACTATCACAAGTGCAAAAAGTGTTTTTACCACACTAATACAAGTAAAAAAGTGGTTTCCTGCACCAACACAAGTGCGAAAAGTGGTTTTTCAACACTAACACAAGTGCGAAAAGTGGTTTTTCAACACTATCACAGGTGCAAAAAGTGTTTTTTCCACACTAATACAAGTGCAAAAGTGGTTTCCTGCACCAACACAAGTGCGAAAAGTGGTTTTTCAACACTAACACAAGTGCGGAAAGTGGTTTTTCAACACTATCACAAGTGCAAAAAGTGTTTTTTCCACACTAATACAAGTGCAAAAGTGGTTTCCTGCACCAACACAAGTGCGAAAAGTGGTTTTTCAACACTAACACAAGTGCGAAAAGTGGTTTTTCAACACTAACACAAGTGCGAAAAGTGGTTTTTCAACACTATCACAAGTGCAAAAAGTGTTTTTTCCACACTAATACAAGTGCAAAAGTGGTGTCCTGCACCAACACAATTGCGAAAAGTGTTTTTTCAACACTAACACAAGTGCGAAAAGTGGTTTTTCAACACTAACACAAGTGCGAAAAGTGGTTTTTCAACACTAACACAAGTGCGAAAAGTGGTTTTTCCACACTAATACAAGTGCAAAAGTGGTTTCCTGCACCAACACAAGTGCGAAAAGTGGTTTTTCAACACTAACACAAGTGCGAAAAGTGGTTTTTCAACACTATCACAAGTGCAAAAAGTGTGTTTTCCACACTAATACAAGTGCAAAAGTGGTTTCCTGCACCAACACAAGTGCGAAAAGTGGTTTTTCAACACTAACACAAGTGCGAAAAGTGGTTTTTCAACACTAACACATGTGCGCAAAGTGGTTTTTCCACACTAATACAAGTGCAAAAGTGGTTTCCTGCACCAACACAAGTGCGAAAAGTGGTTTTTCAACACTAACACAAGTGCGAAAAGTGATTTTTCAACACTAACACAAGTGCGAAAAGTGGTTTTTCCACACTTATACAAGTGCAAAAGTGGTTTCCTGCACCAACACAAGTGCGAAAAGTGGTTTTTCAACAATAACACAAGTGCGAAAAGTGGTTTTTCAACACTAACACAAGTGCGAAAAGTGGTTTTTCCACACTAATACAAGTGCAAAAGTGGTTTCCTGCACCAACACAAGTGCGAAAAGTGGTTTTTCAACACTAACACAAGTGCGAAAAGTGGTTTTTCAACACTATCACAAGTGCAAAAAGTGTTTTTTCCACACTAATACAAGTGCAAAAGTGGTTTCCTGCACCAACACAAGTGCGAAAAGTGATTTTTCAACACGAACACAAGTGCGAAAAGTGGTTTTTCAACACTAACACAAGTGCGAAAAGTGGTTTTTCAACACTAACACAAGTGCAAAAAGTAGTTTTTCCACACTAATACAAGTGCAAAAGTGGTTTCCTGCACCAACACAAGTGCGAAAAGTGGTTTTTCAACACTAACACAAGTGCGAAAAGTGGTTTTTCAACACTAACACAAGTGCGAAAAGTGGTTTTTCAACACTATCACAAGTGCAAAAAGTGTTTTTTCCACACTAATACAAGTGCAAAAGTGGTTTCCTGCACCAACACAAGTGCGAAAAGTGGTTTTTCAACACTAACACAAGTGCGAAAAGTGATTTTTCAACACTAATACAAGTGCAAAAGTGGTTTCCTGCACCAACACAAGTGCGAAAAGTGATTTTTCAACACTATCACAAGTACAAAAAGTGTTTTTTCCACACTAATACAAGTGCAAAAGTGGTTTCCTGCACCAACACAAGTGCGAAAAGTGGTTTTTCAACACTAACACAAGTGCGAAAAGTGGTTTTTCAACACTAACACAAGTGCGAAAAGTGGTTTTTCAACACTATCACAAGTGCAAAAAGTGTTTTTTCCACACTAATACAAGTGCAAAAGTGGTTTCCTGCACCAACACAAGTGCGAAAAGTGGTTTTTCAACACTAACACAAGTGCGAAAAGTGGTTTTTCAACACTAATTCAAGTGCCGAAAAGTGGTTTTTCCACACTAATACAAGTGCAAAAGTGGCTTACTGCACCAACACAAGTGCGAAAAGTGGTTTTTCAACACTAACACAAGTGCGAAAAGTGGTTTTTCAACACTATCACAAGTGCAAAAAGTGTTTTTACCACACTAATACAAGTGCAAAAGTGGTTTCCTGCACCAACACAAGTGCGAAAAGTGGTTTTTCAACACTATCACAAGTGCGAAAAGTGGTTTTTCAACACTATCACAAGGGCAAAAAGTGTTTTTTCCACACTAATACAAGTGCAAAAGTGGTTTCCTGCACCAACACAAGTGCGAAAAGTGGTTTTTCAACACTAACACAAGTGCGAAAAGTGGTTTTTCAACACTAACACAAGTGCGAAAAGTGGTTTTTCAACACTATCACAAGTGCAAAAAGTGTGTTTTCCACACTAATACAAGTGCAAAAGTGGTTTCCTGCACCAACACAAGTGCGAAAAGTGGTTTTTCAACACTAACACAAGTGCGAAAAGTGGTTTTTCAACACTAACACAAGTGCGAAAAGTGGTTTTTCCACACTAATACAAGTGCAAAAGTGGTTTCCTGCACCAACACAAGTGCGAAAAGTGGTTTTTCAACAATAACACAAGTGCGAAAAGTGGTTTTTCAACACTAACACAAGTGCGAAAAGTGGTTTTTCCACACTAATGCAAGTGCAAAAGTGGTTTCCTGCACCAACACAAGTGCGAAAAGTGGTTTTTCAACACTAACACAAGTGCGAAAAGTGGTTTTTCAACACTATCACAAGTGCAAAAAGTGTTTTTTCCACACTAATACAAGTGCAAAAGTGGTTTCCTGCACCAACACAAGTGCGAAAAGTGGTTTTTCAACACTAACACAAGTGCGAAAAGTGGTTTTTCAACACTAACACAAGTGCGAAAAGTGGTTTTTCAACACTATCACAAGTGCAAAAAGTGTTTTTACCACACTAATACAAGTAAAAAAGTGGTTTCCTGCACCAACACAAGTGCGAAAAGTGGTTTTTCAACACTAACACAAGTGCGAAAAGTGGTTTTTCAACACTATCACAGGTGCAAAAAGTGTTTTTTCCACACTAATACAAGTGCAAAAGTGGTTTCCTGCACCAACACAAGTGCGAAAAGTGGTTTTTCAACACTAACACAAGTGCGGAAAGTGGTTTTTCAACACTATCACAAGTGCAAAAAGTGTTTTTTCCACACTAATACAAGTGCAAAAGTGGTTTCCTGCACCAACACAAGTGCGAAAAGTGGTTTTTCAACACTAACACAAGTGCGAAAAGTGGTTTTTCAACACTAACACAAGTGCGAAAAGTGGTTTTTCAACACTATCACAAGTGCAAAAAGTGTTTTTTCCACACTAATACAAGTGCAAAAGTGGTGTCCTGCACCAACACAAGTGCGAAAAGTGTTTTTTCAACACTAACACAAGTGCGAAAAGTGGTTTTTCAACACTAACACAAGTGCGAAAAGTGGTTTTTCAACACTAACACAAGTGCGAAAAGTGGTTTTTCCACACTAATACAAGTGCAAAAGTGGTTTCCTGCACCAACACAAGTGCGAAAAGTGGTTTTTCAACACTAACACAAGTGCGAAAAGTGGTTTTTCAACACTATCACAAGTGCAAAAAGTGTGTTTTCCACACTAATACAAGTGCAAAAGTGGTTTCCTGCACCAACACAAGTGCGAAAAGTGGTCTTTCAACACTAACACAAGTGCGAAAAGTGGTTTTTCAACACTAACACAAGTGCGAAAAGTGTTTTTTCCATACTAATACAAGTGCAAAAGTGGTTTCCTGCACCAACACAAGTGCGAAAAGTGGTTTTTCAACAATAACACAAGTGCGAAAAGTGGTTTTTCAACACTAACACAAGTGCGAAAAGTGGTTTTTCAACACTATCACAAGTGCAAAAAGTGTTTTTACCACACTAATACAAGTGCAAAAGTGGTTTCCTGCACCAACACAAGTGCGAAAAGTGGTTTTTCAACACTATCACAAGTGCAAAAAGTGTTTTTTCCACACTAACACAAGTGCAAAAGTGGTTTCCTGCACCAACACAAGTGCGAAAAGTGGTTTTTCAACACTAACACAAGTGCGAAAAGTGGTTTTTCAACACTAACACAAGTGTGAAAAGTGGTTTTTCAACACTATCACAAGTGCAAAAAGTGTTTTTACCATACTAATACAAGTGCAAAAGTGGTTTCCTGCACCAACACAAGTGCGAAAAGTGGTTTTTCAACACTAACACAAGTGCGAAAAGTGGTTTTTCAACACTATCACAAGTGCAAAAAGTGTTTTTTCCACACTAATACAAGTGCAAAAGTGGTTTCCTGCACCAACACCAGTGCGAAAAGTGGTTTTTCAACACTAACACATGTGCGAAAAGTGGTTTTTCAACACTAACACAAGTGCGAAAAGTGGTTTTTCAACACTATCACAAGTGCAAAAAGTGGTTTTTCCACACTAATACAAGTGCAAAAGTGGTTTCCTGCTCCAACACAAGTGCGAAAAGTGGTTTTTCAACACTAACACAAGTGCGAAAAGTGATTTTTCAACGCTAACACAAGTGCGAAAAGTGGTTTTTCCACACTTATACAAGTGCAAAAGTGGTTTCCTGCACCAACACAAGTGCGAAAAGTGGTTTTTCAACAATAACACAAGTGCGAAAAGTGGTTTTTCAACACTAACACAAGTGCGAAAAGTGGTTTTTCCACACTAATACAAGTGCAAAAGTGGTTTCCTGCACCAACACAAGTGCGAAAAGTGGTTTTTCAACACTAACACAAGTGCGAAAAGTGGTTTTTCAACACTATCACAAGTGCAAAAAGTGTTTTTTCCGCACTAATACAAGTGCAAAAGTGGTTTCCTGCACCAACACAAGTGCGAAAAGTGATTTTTCAACACTAACACAAGTGCGAAAAGTGGTTTTTCAACACTAACACAAGTGCGAAAAGTGGTTTTTCAACACTAACACAAGTGCAAAAAGTAGTTTTTCCACACTAATACAAGTGCAAAAGTGGTTTCCTGCACCAACACAAGTGCGAAAAGTGGTTTTTCAACACTAACACAAGTGCGAAAAGTGGTTTTTCAACACTAACACAAGTGAGAAAAGTGGTTTTTCAACACTATCACAAGTGCAAAAAGTGTTTTTTCCACACTAATACAAGTGCAAAAGTGGTTTCCTGCACCAACACAAGTGCGAAAAGTGGTTTTTCAACACTAACACAAGTGCGAAAAGTGATTTTTCAACACTAATACAAGTGCAAAAGTGGTTTCCTGCACCAACACAAGTGCGAAAAGTGATTTTTCAACACTATCACAAGTACAAAAAGTGTTTTTTCCACACTAATACAAGTGCAAAAGTGGTTTCCTGCACCAACACAAGTGCGAAAAGTGGTTTTTCAACACTAACACAAGTGCGAAAAGTGGTTTTTCAACACTAACACAAGTGCGAAAAATGGTTTTTCAACACTATCACAAGTGCAAAAAGTGTTTTTTCCACACTAATACAAGTGCAAAAGTGGTTTCCTGCACCAACACAAGTGCGAAAAGTGGTTTTTCAACACGAACACAAGTGCGAAAAGTGGTTTTTCAACACTAATTCAAGTGCGAAAAGTGGTTTTTCCACACTAATACAAGTGCAAAAGTGGCTTCCTGCACCAACACAAGTGCGAAAAGTGGTTTTTCAACACTAACACAAGTGCGAAAAGTGGTTTTTCAACACTATCACAAGTGCAAAAAGTGTTTTTACCACACTAATACAAGTGCAAAAGTGGTTTCCTGCACCAACACAAGTGCGAAAAGTGGTTTTTCAACACTATCACAAGTGCGAAAGTGGTTTTTCAACACTATCACAAGTGCAAAAAGTGTTTTTTCCACACTAATACAAGTGCAAAAGTGGTTTCCTGCACCAACACAAGTGCGAAAAGTGGTTTTTCAACACTAACACAAGTGCGAAAAGTGGTTTTTCAACACTAACACAAGTGCGAAAAGTGGTTTTTCAACACTATCACAAGTGCAAAAAGTGTGTTTTCCACACTAATACAAGTGCAAAAGTGGTTTCCTGCACCAACACAAGTGCGAAAAGTGGTTTTTCAACACTAACACAAGTGCGAAAAGTGGTTTTTCAACACTAACACAAGTGCGAAAAGTGGTTTTTCCACACTAATACAAGTGCAAAAGTGGTTTCCTCCACCAACACAAGTGCGAAAAGTGGTTTTTCAACAATAACACAAGTGCGAAAAGTGGTTTTTCAACACTAACACAAGTGCGAAAAGTGGTTTTTCCACACTAATGCAAGTGCAAAAGTGGTTTCCTGCACCAACACAAGTGCGAAAAGTGGTTTTTCAACACTAACACAAGTGCGAAAAGTGGTTTTTCAACACTATCACAAGTGCAAAAAGTGTTTTTTCCACACTAATACAAGTGCAAAAGTGGTTTCCTGCACCAACACAAGTGCGAAAAGTGGTTTTTCAACACTAACACAAGTGCGAAAAGTGGTTTTTCAACACTAACACAAGTGCGAAAAGTGGTTTTTCAACACTATCTCAAGTGCAAAAAGTGTTTTTTCCACACTAATACAAGTGCAAAAGTGGTTTCCTGCACCAACACAAGTGCGAAAAGTGGTTTTTCAACACTAACACAAGTGCGAAAAGTGGTTTTTCAACACTATCACAAGTGCAAAAAGTGTTTTTTCCACACTAATACAAGTGCAAAAGTGGTTTCCTGCACCAACACCAGTGCGAAAAGTGGTTTTTCAACACTAACACATGTGCGAAAAGTGGTTTTTCAACACTAACACAAGTGCGAAAAGTGGTTTTTCAACACTATCACAAGTGCAAAAAGTGTTTTTTCCACACTAATACAAGTGCAAAGTGGTTTCCTGCACCAACACAAGTGCGAGAAGTGGTTTTTCAACACTAACACAAGTGCGAAAAGTGATTTTTCTACACTAACACAAGTGCGAAAAGTGGTTTTTCCACACTTATACAAGTGCAAAAGTGGTTTCCTGCACCAACACAAGTGCGAAAAGTGGTTTTTCAACACTAACACAAGTGCGAAAAGTGTTTTTCAACACTATCACAAGTGCAAAAAGTGTTTTTTCCACACTAATACAAGTGCAAAAGTGGTTTCCTGCACCAACACAAGTGCAAAAAGTGGTTTTTCAACACTAACACAAGTGCGAAAAGTGGCTTTTCAACACTATCACAAGTGCAAAAAGTGTTTTTTCCACATTAATACAAGTGCAAAAGTGGTTTCCTGCACCAACACAAGTGCGAAAAGTGGTTTTTCAACACTAACACAAGTGCGAAAAGTGGTTTTTCAACACTAACACAAGTGCGAAAAGTGGTTTTTCAACACTATCACAAGTGCAAAAAGTGTTTTTTCCACACTAATACAAGTGCAAAAGTGGTTGCCTGCACCAACACAAGTGCGAAAAGTGGTTTTTCAACACTAACACAAGTGCGAAAAGTGGTTTTTCAACACTAACACAAGTGCGAAAAGTGGTTTTTCCACATTAATACAAGTGCAAAAGTGGTTTCCTGCAACAACACAAGTGCGAAAAGTGGTTTTTCAACACTAACACAAGTGCGAAAAGTGGTTTTTCAACACTATCACAAGTGCAAAAAGTGTTTTTACCACACTAATACAAGTGCAAAAGTGGTTTCCTGCACCAACACAAGTGCGAAAAGTGGTTTTTCAACACTAACACAAGTGCGAAAAGTGGTTTTTCAACACTATCACAAGTGCAAAAAGTGTTTTTCCACACTAATACAAGTGCAAAAGTGGTTTCCTGCACCAACACAAGTGCGAAAAGTGGTTTTTCAACACTAACACAAGTGCGAAAAGTGGTTTTTCAACACTAACACAAGTGCGAAAAGTGGTTTTTCAACACTATCACAAGTGCAAAAAGTGTTTTTACCACACTAATACAAGTGCAAAAGTGGTTTCCTGCACCAACACAAGTGCGAAAAGTGGTTTTTCAACACTAACACAAGTGCAAAAAGTGGTTTTTCAACACTATCACAAGTGCAAAAAGTGTTTTTTCCACACTAATACAAGTGCAAAAGTGGTTTCCTGCACCAACACTAGTGCGAAAAGTGGTTTTTCAACACTAACACAAGTGCGAAAAGTGGTTTTTCAACACTAACACAAGTGCGAAAAGTGTTTTTTCCACACTAATACAAGTGCAAAAGTGGTTTCCTGCACCAACACAAGTGCGAAAAGTGGTTTTTCAACACTAACACAAGTGCGAAAAGTGGTTTTTCAACAGTATCACAAGTGCAAAAAGTGTTTTTTCCACACTAATACAAGTGCAAAAGTGGTTTCCTGCACCAACACAAGTGCGAAAAGTGGTTTTTCAACACTAACACAAGTGCGAAAAGTGGTTTTTCAACACTAACACAAGTGCAAAAAGTGGTTTTTCAACACTATCACAAGTGCAAAAAGTGTTTTTTCCACACTAATACAAGTGCAAAAGTGGTTTCCTGCACCAACACAAGTGCGAAAAGTGGTTTTTCAACACTAACACAAGTGCGAAAAGTGGTTTTTCAACACTAACACAAGTGCGAAAAGTGGTTTTTCAACACTATCACAAGTGCAAAAAGTGTTTTTTCCACACTAATACAAGTGCAAAAGTGGTTTCCTGCACCAACACAAGTGCGAAAAGTGGTTTTTCAACACTAACACAAGTGCGAAAAGTGGTTTTTCAACACTAACACAAGTGCGAAAAGTGGTTTTTCCACACTAATACAAGTGCAAAAGTGGTTTCCTGCATCAACACAAGTGCGAAAAGTGGTTTTTCAACACTAACACAAGTGCGAAAAGTGGTTTTTCAACACTAACACAAGTGCGAAAAGTGGTTTTTCAACACTATCACAAGTGCAAAAAGTGTTTTTTCCACACTAATACAAGTGCAAAAGTGGTTTCCTGCACCAACACAAGTGCGAAAAGTGGTTTTTCAACACTAACACAAGTGCGAAAAGTGGTTTTTCAACACTAACACAAGTGCAAAAAGTGGTTTTTCCACACTAATACAAGTGCAAAAGTGGTTTCCTGCATCAACACAAGTGCGAAAAGTGGTTTTTCAACACTAACACAAGTGCGAAAAGTGGTTTTTCAACACTAACACAAGTGCGAAAAGTGGTTTTTCAACACTATCACAAGTGCAAAAAGTGTTTTTTCCACACTACTACAAGTGCAAAAGTGGTTTCCTGCACCAACACAAGTGCGAAAAGTGGTTTTTCAACACTAACACAAGTGCAAAAAGTGTTTTTTCCACACTAATACAAGTGCAAAAGTGGTTTCCTGCACCAACACAAGTGCGAAAAGTGGTTTTTCAACACTATCACAAGTGCAAAAAGTGTTTTTTCCACACTAATACAAGTGCAAAAGTGGTTGCCTGCACCAACACAAGTGCGAAAAGTGGTTTTTCAACACTAACACAAGTGCGAAAAGTGGTTTTTCAACACTAACACAAGTGCGAAAAGTGGTTTTTCCACATTAATACAAGTGCAAAAGTGGTTTCCTGCAACAACACAAGTGCGAAAAGTGGTTTTTCAACACTAACACAAGTGCGAAAAGTGGTTTTTCAACACTATCACAAGTGCAAAAAGTGTTTTTACCACACTAATACAAGTGCAAAAGTGGTTTCCTGCACCAACACAAGTGCGAAAAGTGGTTTTTCAACACTAACACAAGTGCGAAAAGTGGTTTTTCAACACTATCACAAGTGCAAAAAGTGTTTTTCCACACTAATACAAGTGCAAAAGTGGTTTCCTGCACCAACACAAGTGCGAAAAGTGGTTTTTCAACACTAACACAAGTGCGAAAAGTGGTTTTTCAACACTAACACAAGTGCGAAAAGTGGTTTTTCAACACTATCACAAGTGCAAAAAGTGTTTTTACCACACTAATACAAGTGCAAAAGTGGTTTCCTGCACCAACACAAGTGCGAAAAGTGGTTTTTCAACACTAACACAAGTGTAAAAAGTGGTTTTTCAACACTATCACAAGTGCAAAAAGTGTTTTTTCCACACTAATACAAGTGCAAAAGTGGTTTCCTGCACCAACACTAGTGCGAAAAGTGGTTTTTCAACACTAACACAAGTGCGAAAAGTGGTTTTTCAACACTAACACAAGTGCGAAAAGTGTTTTTTCCACACTAATACAAGTGCAAAAGTGGTTTCCTGCACCAACACAAGTGCGAAAAGTGGTTTTTCAACACTAACACAAGTGCGAAAAGTGGTTTTTCAACAGTATCACAAGTGCAAAAAGTGTTTTTTCCACACTAATACAAGTGCAAAAGTGGTTTCCTGCACCAACACAAGTGCGAAAAGTGGTTTTTCAACACTAACACAAGTGCGAAAAGTGGTTTTTCAACACTAACACAAGTGCGAAAAGTGGTTTTTCAACACTATCACAAGTGCAAAAAGTGTTTTTTCCACACTAATACAAGTGCAAAAGTGGTTTCCTGCACCAACACAAGTGCGAAAAGTGGTTTTTCAACACTAACACAAGTGCGAAAAGTGGTTTTTCAACACTAACACAAGTGCGAAAAGTGGTTTTTCAACACTATCACAAGTGCAAAAAGTGTTTTTTCCACACTAATACAAGTGCAAAAGTGGTTTCCTGCACCAACACAAGTGCGAAAAGTAGTTTTTCAACACTAACACAAGTGCGAAAAGTGGTTTTTCAACACTAACACAAGTGCGAAAAGTGGTTTTTCCACACTAATACAAGTGCAAAAGTGGTTTCCTGCATCAACACAAGTGCGAAAAGTGGTTTTTCAACACTAACACAAGTGCGAAAAGTGGTTTTTCAACACTAACACAAGTGCGAAAAGTGGTTTTTCAACACTATCACAAGTGCAAAAAGTGTTTTTTCCACACTACTACAAGTGCAAAAGTGGTTTCCTGCACCAACACAAGTGCGAAAAGTGGTTTTTCAACACTAACACAAGTGCGAAAAGTGGTTTTTCAACACTAACACAAGTGCGAAAAGTGGTTTTTCAACACTATCACAAGTGCAAAAAGTGTTTTTTCCACACTAATACAAGTGCAAAAGTGGTTTCCTGCACCAACACAAGTGCGAAAAGTGGTTTTTCAACACTAACACAAGTGCGAAAAGTGGTTTTTCAACACTAACACAAGTGCGAAAAGTGGTTTTTCCACACTAATACAAGTGCAAAAGTGGTTTCCTGCACCAACACAAGTGCGAAAAGTGGTTTTTCAACACTAACACAAGTGCGAAAAGTGGTTTTTCAACACTATCACAAGTGCAAAAAGTGTGTTTTCCACACTAATACAAGTGCAAAAGTGGTTTCCTGCACCAACACAAGTGCGAAAAGTGGTTTTTCAACACTAACACAAGTGCGAAAAGTGGTTTTTCAACACTAACACAAGTGCGAAAAGTGGTTTTCCACACTAATACAAGTGCAAAAGTGGTTTCCTGCACCAACACAAGTGCGAAAAGTGGTTTTTCAACAATAACACAAGTGCGAAAAGTGGTTTTTCAACACTAACACAAGTGCGAAAAGTGGTTTTTCCACACTAATACAAGTGCAAAAGTGGTTTCCTGCACGAACACAAGTGCGAAAAGTGGTTTTTCAACACTAACACAAGTGCGAAAAGTGGTTTTTCAACACTAACACAAGTGCGAAAGTGGTTTTTAAACACTATCACAAGTGCAAAAAGTGTTTTTTCCACACTAATACAAGTGCAAAAGTGGTTTCCTGCACCAACACAAGTGCGAAAAGTGGTTTTTCAACACTAACACAAGTGCGAAAAGTGGTTTTTCAAGACTAACACAAGTGAGAAAAGTGGTTTTTCCACACTAATACAAGTGCAAAAGTGGTTTCCTGCACCAACACAAGTGCGAAAAGTGGTTTTTCAACACTAACACAAGTGCGAAAAGTGGTTTTTCAACACTATCACAAGTGCAAAAAGTGTGTTTTCCACACTAATACAAGTGCAAAAGTGGTTTCCTGCACCAACACAAGTGCGAAAAGTGGTTTTTCAACACTAACACAAGTGCGAAAAGTGGTTTTTCAACACTCACACAAGTGCGAAAAGTGTTTTTTCCACACTAATACAAGTGCAAAAGTGGTTTCCTGCACCAACACAAGTGCGAAAAGTGGTTTTTCAACAATAACACAAGTGTGAAAAGTGGTTTTTCAACACTAACACAAGTGCGAAAAGTGGTTTTCCCACACTAATACAAGTACAAAAGTGGTTTCCTGCACCAACACAAGTGCGAAAAGTGGTTTTTCAACACTAACACAAGTGCAAAAAGTGGTTTTTCAACACTATCACAAGTGCAAAAAGTGTTTTTTCCACACTAATACAAGTGCAAAAGTGGTTTCCTGCACCAACACAAGTGCGAAAAGTGGTTTTTCAACACTAACACAAGTGCGAAAAGTGGTTTTTCAACACTAACACAAGTGCGAAAAGTGTTTTTTCCACACTAATACAAGTGCAAAAGTGGTTTCCTGCACCAACACAAGTGCGAAAAGTGGTTTTTCAACACTAACACAAGTGCGAAAAGTGGTTTTTCAACAGTATCACAAGTGCAAAAAGTGTTTTTTCCACACTAATACAAGTGCAAAAGTGGTTTCCTGCACCAACACAAGTGCGAAAAGTGGTTTTTCAACACTAACACAAGTGCGAAAAGTGGTTTTTCAACACTAACACATGTGCGCAAAGTGGTTTTTCCACACTAATACAAGTGCAAAAGTGGTTTCCTGCACCAACACAAGTGCGAAAAGTGGTTTTTCAACACTAACACAAGTGCGAAAAGTGATTTTTCAACACTAACACAAGTGCGAAAAGTGGTTTTTCCACACTTATACAAGTGCAAAAGTGGTTTCCTGCACCAACACAAGTGCGAAAAGTGGTTTTTCAACAATAACACAAGTGCGAAAAGTGGTTTTTCAACACTAACACAAGTGCGAAAAGTGGTTTTTCCACACTAATACAAGTGCAAAAGTGGTTTCCTGCACCAACACAAGTGCGAAAAGTGGTTTTTCAACACTAACACAAGTGCGAAAAGTGGTTTTTCAACACTATCACAAGTGCAAAAAGTGTTTTTTGCACACTAATACAAGTGCAAAAGTGGTTTCCTGCACCAACACAAGTGCGAAAAGTGGTTTTTCAACACTAACACAAGTGCGAAAAGTGGTTTTTCAACACTAACACAAGTGCGAAAAGTGGTTTTTCAACACTAACACAAGTGCAAAAAGTAGTTTTTCCACACTAATACAAGTGCAAAAGTGGTTTCCTGCACCAACACAAGTGCGAAAAGTGGTTTTTCAACACTAACACAAGTGCGAAAAGTGGTTTTTCAACACTAACACAAGTGCGAAAAGTGGTTTTTCAACACTATCACAAGTGCAAAAAGTGTTTTTTCCACACTAATACAAGTGTAAAAGTGGTTTCCTGCACCAACACAAGTGCGAAAAGTGGTTTTTCAACACTAACACAAGTGCGAAAAGTGATTTTTCAACACTAATACAAGTGCAAAAGTGGTTTCCTGCACCAACACAAGTGCGAAAAGTGATTTTTCAACACTATCACAAGTACAAAAAGTGTTTTTTCCACACTAATACAAGTGCAAAAGTGGTTTCCTGCACCAACACAAGTGCGAAAAGTGGTTTTTCAACACTAACACAAGTGCGAAAAGTGGTTTTTCAACACTAACACAAGTGCGAAAAGTGGTTTTTCAACACTATCACAAGTGCAAAAAGTGTTTTTTCCACACTAATACAAGTGCAAAAGTGGTTTCCTGCACCAACACAAGTGCGAAAAGTGGTTTTTCAACACTAACACAAGTGCGAAAAGTGGTTTTTCAACACTAATTCAAGTGCGAAAAGTGGTTTTTCCACACTAATACAAGTGCAAAAGTGGCTTCCTGCACCAACACAAGTGCGAAAAGTGGTTTTTCAACACTAACACAAGTGCGAAAAGTGGTTTTTCAACACTATCACAAGTGCAAAAAGTGTTTTTACCACACTAATACAAGTGCAAAAGTGGTTTCCTGCACCAACACAAGTGCGAAAAGTGGTTTTTCAACACTATCACAAGTGCGAAAAGTGGTTTTTCAACACTATCACAAGTGCAAAAAGTGTTTTTTCCACACTAATACAAGTGCAAAAGTGGTTTCCTGCACCAACACAAGTGCGAAAAGTGGTTTTTCAACACTAACACAAGTGCGAAAAGTGGTTTTTCAACACTAACACAAGTGCGAAAAGTGGTTTTTCAACACTATCACAAGTGCAAAAAGTGTGTTTTCCACACTAATACAAGTGCAAAAGTGGTTTCCTGCACCAACACAAGTGCGAAAAGTGGTTTTTCAACACTAACACAAGTGCGAAAAGTGGTTTTTCAACACTAACACAAGTGCGAAAAGTGGTTTTTCCACACTAATACAAGTGCAAAAGTGGTTTCCTGCACCAACACAAGTGCGAAAAGTGGTTTTTCAACAATAACACAAGTGCGAAAAGTGGTTTTTCAACACTAACACAAGTGCGAAAAGTGGTTTTTCCACACTAATGCAAGTGCAAAAGTGGTTTCCTGCACCAACACAAGTGCGAAAAGTGGTTTTTCAACACTAACACAAGTGCGAAAAGTGGTTTTTCAACACTATCACAAGTGCAAAAAGTGTTTTTTCCACACTAATACAAGTGCAAAAGTGGTTTCCTGCACCAACACAAGTGCGAAAAGTGGTTTTTCAACACTAACACAAGTGCGAAAAGTGGTTTTTCAACACTAACACAAGTGCGAAAAGTGGTTTTTCAACACTATCTCAAGTGAAAAAAGTGTTTTTTCCACACTAATACAAGTGCAAAAGTGGTTTCCTGCACCAACACAAGTGCGAAAAGTGGTTTTTCAACACTAACACAAGTGCGAAAAGTGGTTTTTCAACACGATCACAAGTGCAAAAAGTGTTTTTTCCACACTAATACAAGTGCAAAAGTGGTTTCCTGCACCAACACCAGTGCGAAAAGTGGTTTTTCAACACTAACACATGTGCGAAAAGTGGTTTTTCAACACTAACACAAGTGCGAAAAGTGGTTTTTCAACACTATCACAAGTGCAAAAAGTGTTTTTTCCACACTAATACAAGTGCAAAGTGGTTTCCTGCACCAACACAAGTGCGAAAAGTGGTTTTTCAACACTAACACAAGTGCGAAAAGTGATTTTTCAACACTAACACAAGTGCGAAAAGTGGTTTTTCCACACTTATACAAGTGCAAAAGTGGTTTCCTGCACCAACACAAGTGCGAAAAGTGGTTTTTCAACACTAACACAAGTGCGAAAAGTGGTTTTTCAACACTAACACAAGTGCGAAAAGTGGTTTTTCAACACTATCACAAGTGAAAAAAGTGTTTTTTCCACACTAATACAAGTGCAAAAGTGGTTTCCTGCACCAACACAAGTGCGAAAAGTGGTTGTTCAACACTAACACAAGTGCGAAAAGTGGTTTTTCAACACTATCACAAGTGCAAAAAGTGTTTTTTCCACACTAATACAAGTGCAAAAGTGGTTTCCTGCACCAACACAAGTGCAAAAAGTGGTTTTTCAACACTAACACAAGTGCGAAAAGTGGCTTTTCAACACTATCACAAGTGCAAAAAGTGTTTTTTCCACACTAATACAAGTGCAAAAGTGGTTTCCTGCACCAACACAAGTGCGAAAAGTGGTTTTTCAACACTAACACAAGTGCGAAAAGTGGTTTTTCAACACTAACACAAGTGCGAAAAGTGGTTTTTCAACACTATCACAAGTGCAAAAAGTGTTTTTTCCACACTAATACAAGTGCAAAAGTGGTTGCCTGCACCAACACAAGTGCGAAAAGTGGTTTTTCAACACTAACACAAGTGCGAAAAGTGGTTTTTCAACACTAACACAAGTGCGAAAAGTGGTTTTTCCACACTAATACAAGTGCAAAAGTGGTTTCCTGCAACAACACAAGTGCGAAAAGTGGTTTTTCAACACTAACAAAAGTGCGAAAAGTGGTTTTTCAACACTATCACAAGTGCAAAAAGTGTTTTTACCACACTAATACAAGTGCAAAAGTGGTTTCCTGCACCAACACAAGTGCGAAAAGTGGTTTTTCAACACTAACACAAGTGCGAAAAGTGGTTTTTCCACACTAATGCAAGTGCAAAAGTGGTTTCCTGCACCAACACAAGTGCGAAAAGTGGTTTTTCAACACTAACACAAGTGCGAAAAGTGGTTTTTCAACACTATCACAAGTGCAAAAAGTGTTTTTTCCACACTAATACAAGTGCAAAAGTGGTTTCCTGCACCAACACAAGTGCGAAAAGTGGTTTTTCAACACTAACACAAGTGCGAAAAGTGGTTTTTCAACACTAACACAAGTGCGAAAAGTGGTTTTTCAACACTATCTCAAGTGCAAAAAGTGTTTTTTCCACACTAATACAAGTGCAAAAGTGGTTTCCTGCACCAACACAAGTGCGAAAAGTGGTTTTTCAACACTAACACAAGTGCGAAAAGTGGTTTTTCAACACGATCACAAGTGCAAAAAGTGTTTTTTCCACACTAATACAAGTGCAAAAGTGGTTTCCTGCACCAACACCAGTGCGAAAAGTGGTTTTTCAACACTAACACATGTGCGAAAAGTGGTTTTTCAACACTAACACAAGTGCGAAAAGTGGTTTTTCAACACTATCACAAGTGCAAAAAGTGTTTTTTCCACACTAATACAAGTGCAAAGTGGTTTCCTGCACCAACACAAGTGCGAAAAGTGGTTTTTCAACACTAACACAAGTGCGAAAAGTGATTTTTCAACACTAACACAAGTGCGAAAAGTGGTTTTTCCACACTTATACAAGTGCAAAAGTGGTTTCCTGCACCAACACAAGTGCGAAAAGTGGTTTTTCAACACTAACACAAGTGCGAAAAGTGGTTTTTCAACACTAACACAAGTGCGAAAAGTGGTTTTTCAACACTATCACAAGTGAAAAAAGTGTTTTTTCCACACTAATACAAGTGCAAAAGTGGTTTCCTGCACCAACACAAGTGCGAAAAGTGGTTGTTCAACACTAACACAAGTGCGAAAAGTGGTTTTTCAACACTATCACAAGTGCAAAAAGTGTTTTTTCCACACTAATACAAGTGCAAAAGTGGTTTCCTGCACCAACACAAGTGCAAAAAGTGGTTTTTCAACACTAACACAAGTGCGAAAAGTGGCTTTTCAACACTATCACAAGTGCAAAAAGTGTTTTTTCCACACTAATACAAGTGCAAAAGTGGTTTCCTGCACCAACACAAGTGCGAAAAGTGGTTTTTCAACACTAACACAAGTGCGAAAAGTGGTTTTTCAACACTAACACAAGTGCGAAAAGTGGTTTTTCAACACTATCACAAGTGCAAAAAGTGTTTTTTCCACACTAATACAAGTGCAAAAGTGGTTGCCTGCACCAACACAAGTGCGAAAAGTGGTTTTTCAACACTAACACAAGTGCGAAAAGTGGTTTTTCAACACTAACACAAGTGCGAAAAGTGGTTTTTCCACACTAATACAAGTGCAAAAGTGGTTTCCTGCAACAACACAAGTGCGAAAAGTGGTTTTTCAACACTAACAAAAGTGCGAAAAGTGGTTTTTCAACACTATCACAAGTGCAAAAAGTGTTTTTACCACACTAATACAAGTGCAAAAGTGGTTTCCTGCACCAACACAAGTGCGAAAAGTGGTTTTTCAACACTAACACAAGTGCAAAAAGTGTTTTTCCACACTAATACAAGTGCAAAAGTGGTTTCCTGCACCAACACAAGTGCGAAAAGTGGTTTTTCAACACTAACACAAGTGCGAAAAGTGGTTTTTCAACACTAACACAAGTGCGAAAAGTGGTTTTTCAACACTATCACAAGTGCAAAAAGTGTTTTTACCACACTAATACAAGTGCAAAAGTGGTTTCCTGCACCAACACAAGTGCGAAAAGTGGTTTTTCAACACTAACTAACACAAGTGCAAAAAGTGGTTTTTCAACACTATCACAAGTGCAAAAAGTGTTTTTTCCACACTAATACAAGTGCAAAAGTGGTTTCCTGCACCAACACTAGTGCGAAAAGTGGTTTTTCAACACTAACACAAGTGTGAAAAGTGGTTTTTCAACACTAACACAAGTGCGAAAAGTGTTTTTTCCACACTAATACAAGTGCAAAAGTGGTTTCTTGCACCAACACAAGTGCGAAAAGTGGTTTTTCAACACGAACACAAGTGCGAAAAGTGGTTTTTCAACAGTATCACAAGTGCAAAAAGTGTTTTTGCCACACTAATACAAGTGCAAAAGTGGTTTCCTGCACCAACACAAGTGCGAAAAGTGGTTTTTCAACACTAACACAAGTGCGAAAAGTGGTTTTTCAACACTAACACAAGTGCGAAAAGTGGTTTTTCAACACTATCACAAGTGCAAAAAGTGTTTTTTCCACACTAATACAAGTGCAAAAGTGGTTTCCTGCACCAACACAAGTGCGAAAAGTGGTTTTTCAACACTAACACAAGTGCGAAAAGTGGTTTTTCAACACTAACACAAGTGCGAAAAGTGGTTTTTCAACACTATCACAAGTGCAAAAAGTGTTTTTTCCACACTAATACAAGTGCAAAAGTGGTTTCCTGCACCAACACAAGTGCGAAAAGTGGTTTTTCAACACTAACACAAGTGCGAAAAGTGGTTTTTCAACACTAACACAAGTGCGAAAAGTGGTTTTTCCACACTAATACAAGTGCAAAAGTGGTTTCCTGCACCAACACAAGTGCGAAAAGTGGTTTTTCAACACTAACACAAGTGCGAAAAGTGGTTTTTCAACACTAACACAAGTGCGAAAAGTGGTTTTTCAACACTATCACAAGTGCAAAAAGTGTTTTTTCCACACTACTACAAGTGCAAAAGTGGTTTCCTGCACCAACACAAGTGCGAAAAGTGGTTTTTCAACACTAACACAAGTGCGAAAAGTGGTTTTTCAACACTAACACAAGTGCGAAAAGTGGTTTTTCAACACTATCACAAGTGCAAAAAGTGTTTTTTCCACACTAATACAAGTGCAAAAGTGGTTTCCTGCACCAACACTAGTGCGAAAAGTGGTTTTTCAACACTAACACAAGTGCGAAAAGTGGTTTTTCAACACTAACACAAGTGCGAAAAGTGTTTTTTCCACACTAATACAAGTGCAAAAGTGGTTTCCTGCACCAACACAAGTGCGAAAAGTGGTTTTTCAACACTAACACAAGTGCGAAAAGTGGTTTTTCAACAGTATCACAAGTGCAAAAAGTGTTTTTTCCACACTAATACAAGTGCAAAAGTGGTTTCCTGCACCAACACAAGTGCGAAAAGTGGTTTTTCAACACTAACACAAGTGCGAAAAGTGGTTTTTCAACACTAACACAAGTGCGAAAAGTGGTTTTTCAACACTATCACAAGTGCAAAAAGTGTTTTTTCCACACTAATACAAGTGCAAAAGTGGTTTCCTGCACCAACACAAGTGCGAAAAGTGGTTTTTCAACACTAACACAAGTGCGAAAAGTGGTTTTTCAACACTAACACAAGTGCGAAAAGTGGTTTTTCAACACTATCACAAGTGCAAAAAGTGTTTTTTCCACACTAATACAAGTGCAAAAGTGGTTTCCTGCACCAACACAAGTGCGAAAAGTAGTTTTTCAACACTAACACAAGTGCGAAAAGTGGTTTTTCAACACTAACACAAGTGCGAAAAGTGGTTTTTCCACACTAATACAAGTGCAAAAGTGGTTTCCTGCATCAACACAAGTGCGAAAAGTGGTTTTTCAACACTAACACAAGTGCGAAAAGTGGTTTTTCAACACTAACACAAGTGCGAAAAGTGGTTTTTCAACACTATCACAAGTGCAAAAAGTGTTTTTTCCACACTACTACAAGTGCAAAAGTGGTTTCCTGCACCAACACAAGTGCGAAAAGTGGTTTTTCAACACTAACACAAGTGCGAAAAGTGGTTTTTCAACACTAACACAAGTGCGAAAAGTGGTTTTTCAACACTATCACAAGTGCAAAAAGTGTTTTTTCCACACTAATACAAGTGCAAAAGTGGTTTCCTGCACCAACACAAGTGCGAAAAGTGGTTTTTCAACACTAACACAAGTGCGAAAAGTGGTTTTTCAACACTAACACAAGTGCGAAAAGTGGTTTTTCCACACTAATACAAGTGCAAAAGTGGTTTCCTGCACCAACACAAGTGCGAAAAGTGGTTTTTCAACACTAACACAAGTGCGAAAAGTGGTTTTTCAACACTATCACAAGTGCAAAAAGTGTGTTTTCCACACTAATACAAGTGCAAAAGTGGTTTCCTGCACCAACACAAGTGCGAAAAGTGGTTTTTCAACACTAACACAAGTGCGAAAAGTGGTTTTTCAACACTAACACAAGTGCGAAAAGTGGTTTTCCACACTAATACAAGTGCAAAAGTGGTTTCCTGCACCAACACAAGTGCGAAAAGTGGTTTTTCAACAATAACACAAGTGCGAAAAGTGGTTTTTCAACACTATCACAAGTGCAAAAAGTGTTTTTACCACACTAATACAAGTGCAAAAGTGGTTTCCTGCACCAACACAAGTGCGAAAAGTGGTTTTTCAACACTATCACAAGTGCGAAAAGTGGTTTTTCAACACTATCACAAGTGCGAAAGTGGTTTTTAAACACTATCACAAGTGCAAAAAGTGTTTTTTCCACACTAATACAAGTGCAAAAGTGGTTTCCTGCACCAACACAAGTGCGAAAAGTGGTTTTTCAACACTAACACAAGTGCGAAAAGTGGTTTTTCAAGACTAACACAAGTGAGAAAAGTGGTTTTTCCACACTAATACAAGTGCAAAAGTGGTTTCCTGCACCAACACAAGTGCGAAAAGTGGTTTTTCAACACTAACACAAGTGCGAAAAGTGGTTTTTCAACACTATCACAAGTGCAAAAAGTGTGTTTTCCACACTAATACAAGTGCAAAAGTGGTTTCCTGCACCAACACAAGTGCGAAAAGTGGTTTTTCAACACTAACACAAGTGCGAAAAGTGGTTTTTCAACACTAATACAAGTGCGAAAAGTGTTTTTCCACACTAATACAAGTGCAAAAGTGGTTTCCTGCACCAACACAAGTGCGAAAAGTGGTTTTTCAACAATAACACAAGTGTGAAAAGTGGTTTTTCAACACTAACACAAGTGCGAAAAGTGGTTTTCCCACACTAATACAAGTACAAAAGTGGTTTCCTGCACCAACACAAGTGCGAAAAGTGGTTTTTCAACACTAACACAAGTGCAAAAAGTGGTTTTTCAACACTATCACAAGTGCAAAAAGTGTTTTTTCCACACTAATACAAGTGCAAAAGTGGTTTCCTGCACCAACACAAGTGCGAAAAGTGGTTTTTCAACACTAACACAAGTGCGAAAAGTGGTTTTTCAACACGAACACAAGTGCGAAAAGTGTTTTTTCCACACTAATACAAGTGCAAAAGTGGTTTCCTGCACCAACACAAGTGCGAAAAGTGGTTTTTCAACACTAACACAAGTGCGAAAAGTGGTTTTTCAACAGTATCACAAGTGCAAAAAGTGTTTTTTCCACACTAATACAAGTGCAAAAGTGGTTTCCTGCACCAACACAAGTGCGAAAAGTGGTTTTTCAACATAACACAAGTGCGAAAAGTGGTTTTTCAACACTATCACAAGTGCAAAAAGTGTTTTTTCCACACTAATACAAGTGCAAAAGTGGTTTCCTGCACCAACACCAGTGCGAAAAGTGGTTTTTCAACACTAACACATGTGCGAAAAGTGGTTTTTCAACACTAACACAAGTGCGAAAAGTGGTTTTTCAACACTATCACAAGTGCAAAAAGTGGTTTTTCCACACTTATACAAGTGCAAAAGTGGTTTCCTGCACCAACACAAGTGCGAAAAGTGGTTTTTCAACACTAAGACAAGTGCGAAAAGTGATTTTTCAACACTAACACAAGTGCGAAAAGTGGTTTTTCCACACTTATACAAGTGCAAAAGTGGTTTCCTGCACCAACACAAGTGTGAAAAGTGGTTTTTCAACAATAACACAAGTGCGAAAAGTGGTTTTTCAACACTAACACAAGTGCGAAAAGTGGTTTTTCCACACTAATACAAGTGCAAAAGTGGTTTCCTGCACCAACACAAGTGCGAAAAGTGGTTTTTCAACACTAACACAAGTGCGAAAAGTGGTTTTTCAACACTATCACAAGTGCAAAAAGTGTTTTTTCCACACTAATACAAGTGCAAAAGTGGTTTCCTGCACCAACACAAGTGCGAAAAGTGATTTTTCAACACGAACACAAGTGCGAAAAGTGGTTTTTCAACACTAACACAAGTGCGAAAAGTGGTTTTTCAACACTAACACAAGTGCAAAAAGTAGTTTTTCCACACTAATACAAGTGCAAAAGTGGTTTCCTGCACCAACACAAGTGTGAAAAGTGGTTTTTCAACACTAACACAAGTGCGAAAAGTGGTTTTTCAACACTAACACAAGTGCGAAAAGTGGTTTTTCAACACTATCACAAGTGCAAAAAGTGTTTTTTCCACACTAATACAAGTGCAAAAGTGGTTTCCTGCACCAACACAAGTGCGAAAAGTGGTTTTTCAACACTAACACAAGTGCGAAAAGTGATTTTTCAACACTAATACAAGTGCAAAAGTGGTTTCCTGCACCAACACAAGTGCGAAAAGTGATTTTTCAACACTATCACAAGTACAAAAAGTGTTTTTTCCACACTAATACAAGTGCAAAAGTGGTTTCCTGCACCAACACAAGTGCGAAAAGTGGTTTTTCAACACTAACACAAGTGCGAAAAGTGGTTTTTCAACACTAACACAAGTGCGAAAAGTGGTTTTTCAACACTATCACAAGTGCAAAAAGTGTTTTTTCCACACTAATACAAGTGCAAAAGTGGTTTCCTGCACCAACACAAGTGCGAAAAGTGGTTTTTCAACACTAACACAAGTGCGAAAAGTGGTTTTTCAACACTAATTCAAGTGCCGAAAAGTGGTTTTTCCACACTTATACAAGTGCAAAAGTGGCTTCCTGCACCAACACAAGTGCGAAAAGTGGTTTTTCAACACTAACACAAGTGCGAAAAGTGGTTTTTCAACACTATCACAAGTGCAAAAAGTGTTTTTACCACACTAATACAAGTGCAAAAGTGGTTTCCTGCACCAACACAAGTGCGAAAAGTGGTTTTTCAACACTATCACAAGTGCGAAAAGTGGTTTTTCAACACTATCACAAGGGCAAAAAGTGTTTTTTCCACACTAATACAAGTGCAAAAGTGGTTTCCTGCACCAACACAAGTGCGAAAAGTGGTTTTTCAACACTAACACAAGTGCGAAAAGTGGTTTTTCAACACTAACACAAGTGCGAAAAGTGGTTTTTCAACACTATCACAAGTGCAAAAAGTGTGTTTTCCACACTAATACAAGTGCAAAAGTGGTTTCCTGCACCAACACAAGTGCGAAAAGTGGTTTTTCAACACTAACACAAGTGCGAAAAGTGGTTTTTCAACACTAACACAAGTGCGAAAAGTGTTTTTTCCACACTAATACAAGTGCAAAAGTGGTTTCCTGCACCAACACAAGTGCGAAAAGTGGTTTTTCAACAATAACACAAGTGCGAAAAGTGGTTTTTCAACACTAACACAAGTGTGAAAAGTGGTTTTTCCACACTAATGCAAGTGCAAAAGTGGTTTCCTGCACCAACACAAGTGCGAAAAGTGGTTTTTCAACACTAACACAAGTGCGAAAAGTGGTTTTTCAACACTATCACAAGTGCAAAAAGTGTTTTTTCCACACTAATACAAGTGCAAAAGTGGTTTCCTGCACCAACACAAGTGCGAAAAGTGGTTTTTCAACACTAACACAAGTGCGAAAAGTGGTTTTTCAACACTAACACAAGTGCGAAAAGTGGTTTTTCAACACTATCACAAGTGCAAAAAGTGTTTTTACCACACTAATACAAGTAAAAAAGTGGTTTCCTGCACCAACACAAGTGCGAAAAGTGGTTTTTCAACACTAACACAAGTGCGAAAAGTGGTTTTTCAACACTATCACAAGTGCAAAAAGTGTTTTTTCCACACTAATACAAGTGCAAAAGTGGTTTCCTGCACCAACACAAGTGCGAAAAGTGGTTTTTCAACACTAACACAAGTGCGAAAAGTGGTTTTTCAACACTATCACAAGTGCAAAAAGTGTTTTTTCCACACTAATACAAGTGCAAAAGTGGTTTCCTGCACCAACACAAGTGCGAAAAGTGGTTTTTCAACACTAACACAAGTGCGAAAAGTGGTTTTTCAACACTAACACAAGTGCGAAAAGTGGTTTTTCAACACTATCACAAGTGCAAAAAGTGTTTTTTCCACACTAATACAAGTGCAAAAGTGGTGTCCTGCACCAACACAAGTGCGAAAAGTGTTTTTTCAACACTAACACAAGTGCGAAAAGTGGTTTTTCAACACTAACGCAAGTGCGAAAAGTGGTTTTTCAACACTATCACAAGTGCGAAAAGTGGTTTTTCCACACTAATACAAGTGCAAAAGTGGTTTCCTGCACCATCACAAGTGCGAAAAGTGGTTTTTCAACACTAACACAAGTGCAAAAAGTGGTTTTTCAACACTATCACAAGTGCAAAAAGTGTGTTTTCCACACTAATACAAGTGCAAAAGTGGTTTCCTGCACCAACACAAGTGCGAAAAGTGGTCTTTCAACACTAACACAAGTGCGAAAAGTGGTTTTTCAACACTAACACAAGTGCGAAAAGTGTTTTTTCCACACTAATACAAGTGCAAAAGTGGTTTCCTGCACCAACACAAGTGCGAAAAGTGGTTTTTCAACAATAACACAAGTGCGAAAAGTGGTTTTTCAACACTAACACAAGTGCGAAAAGTGGTTTTTCAACACTATCACAAGTGCAAAAAGTGTTTTTACCACACTAATACAAGTGCAAAAGTGGTTTCCTGCACCAACACAAGTGCGAAAAGTGGTTTTTCAACACTATCACAAGTGCAAAAAGTGTTTTTTCCACACTAATACAAGTGCAAAAGTGGTTTCCTGCACCAACACAAGTGCAAAAAGTGGTTTTTCAACACTAACACAAGTGCGAAAGGTGGCTTTTCAACACTATCACAAGTGCAAAAAGTGTTTTTTCCACACTAATACAAGTGCAAAAGTGGTTTCCTGCACCAACACAAGTGCGAAAAGTGGTTTTTCAACACTAACACAAGTGCGAAAAGTGGTTTTTCAACACTAACACAAGTGCGAAAAGTGGTTTTTCAACACTATCACAAGTGCAAAAAGTGTTTTTTCCACACTAATACAAGTGCAAAAATGGTTGCCTGCACCAACACAAGTGCGAAAAGTGGTTTTTCAACACTAACACAAGTGCGAAAAGTGGTTTTTCAACACTAACACAAGTGCGAAAAGTGGTTTTTCCACACTAATACAAGTGCAAAAGTGGTTTCCTGCAACAACACAAGTTCGAAAAGTGGTTTTTCAACACTAACACAAGTGCGAAAAGTGGTTTTTCAACACTATCACAAGTGCAAAAAGTGTTTTTACCACACTAATACAAGTGCAAAAGTGGTTTCCTGCACCAACACAAGTGCGAAAAGTGGTTTTTCAACACTAACACAAGTGCGAAAAGTGCTTTTTCAACACTATCACAAGTGCAAAAAGTGTTTTTCCACACTAATACAAGTGCAAAAGTGGTTTCCTGCACCAACACAAGTGCGAAAAGTGGTTTTTCAACACTAACACAAGTGCGAAAAGTGGTTTTTCAACACTAACACAAGTGCGAAAAGTGGTTTTTCAACACTATCACAAGTGCAAAAAGTGTTTTTACCACACTAATACAAGTGCAAAAGTGGTTTCCTGCACCAACACAAGTGCGAAAAGTGGTTTTTCAACACTAACACAAGTGCAAAAAGTGGTTTTTCAACACTATCACAAGTGCAAAAAGTGTTTTTTCCACACTAATACAAGTGCAAAAGTGGTTTCCTGCACCAACACTAGTGCGAAAAGTGGTTTTTCAACACTAACACAAGTGCGAAAAGTGGTTTTTCAACACTAACACAAGTGCGAAAAGTGTTTTTTCCACACTAATACAAGTGCAAAAGTGGTTTCCTGCACCAACACAAGTGCGAAAAGTGGTTTTTCAACACTAACACAAGTGCGAAAAGTGGTTTTTCAACAGTATCACAAGTGCAAAAAGTGTTTTTTCCACACTAATACAAGTGCAAAAGTGGTTTCCTGCACCAACACAAGTGCGAAAAGTGGTTTTTCAACACTAACACAAGTGCGAAAAGTGGTTTTTCAACACTAACACAAGTGCGAAAAGTGGTTTTTCAACACTATCACAAGTGCAAAAAGTGTTTTTTCCACACTAATACAAGTGCAAAAGTGGTTTCCTGCACCAACACAAGTGCGAAAAGTGGTTTTTCAACACTAACACAAGTGCGAAAAGTGGTTTTTCAACACTAACACAAGTGCGAAAAGTGGTTTTTCAACACTATCACAAGTGCAAAAAGTGTTTTTTCCACACTAATACAAGTGCAAAAGTGGTTTCCTGCACCAACACAAGTGCGAAAAGTGGTTTTTCAACACTAACACAAGTGCGAAAAGTGGTTTTTCAACACTAACACAAGTGCGAAAAGTGGTTTTTCAACATTATCACAAGTGCAAAAAGTGTTTTTTCCACACTAATACATGTGCAAAAGTGGTTTCCTGCACCAACACAAGTGCGAAAAGTGGTTTTTCAACACTAACACAAGTGCGAAAAGTGGTTTTTCAACACTATCACAAGTGCAAAAAGTGTTTTTTCCACACTAATACAAGTGCAAAAGTGGTTTCCTGCACCAACACAAGTGCGAAAAGTGGTTTTTCAACACTAACACAAGTGCGAAAAGTGGTTTTTCAACACTAACACAAGTGCGAAAAGTGGTTTTTCAACACTATCACAAGTGCAAAAAGTGTTTTTTCCACACTAATACAAGTGCAAAAGTGGTTTCCTGCACCAACACAAGTGCGAAAAGTGGTTTTTCAACACTAACACAAGTGCGAAAAGTGGTTTTTCAACACTAACACAAGTGCGAAAGTGGTTTTTAAACACTATCACAAGTGCAAAAAGTGTTTTTTCCACACTAATACAAGTGCAAAAGTGGTTTCCTGCACCAACACAAGTGCGAAAAGTGGTTTTTCAACACTAACACAAGTGCGAAAAGTGGTTTTTCAAGACTAACACAAGTGAGAAAAGTGGTTTTTCCACACTAATACAAGTGCAAAAGTGGTTTCCTGCACCAACACAAGTGCGAAAAGTGGTTTTTCAACACTAACACAAGTGCGAAAAGTGGTTTTTCAACACTATCACAAGTGCAAAAAGTGTGTTTTCCACACTAATACAAGTGCAAAAGTGGTTTCCTGCACCAACACAAGTGCGAAAAGTGGTTTTTCAACACTAACACAAGTGCGAAAAGTGGTTTTTCAACACTAACACAAGTGCGAAAAGTGTTTTTTCCACACTAATACAAGTGCAAAAGTGGTTTCCTGCACCAACACAAGTGCGAAAAGTGGTTTTTCAACAATAACACAAGTGTGAAAAGTGGTTTTTCAACACTAACACAAGTGCGAAAAGTGGTTTTCCCACACTAATACAAGTACAAAAGTGGTTTCCTGCACCAACACAAGTGCGAAAAGTGGTTTTTCAACACTAACACAAGTGCAAAAAGTGGTTTTTCAACACTATCACAAGTGCAAAAAGTGTTTTTTCCACACTAATACAAGTGCAAAAGTGGTTTCCTGCACCAACACAAGTGCGAAAAGTGGTTTTTCAACACTAACACAAGTGCGAAAAGTGGTTTTTCAACACGAACACAAGTGCGAAAAGTGTTTTTTCCACACTAATACAAGTGCAAAAGTGGTTTCCTGCACCAACACAAGTGCGAAAAGTGGTTTTTCAACACTAACACAAGTGCGAAAAGTGGTTTTTCAACAGTATCACAAGTGCAAAAAGTGTTTTTTCCACACTAATACAAGTGCAAAAGTGGTTTCCTGCACCAACACAAGTGCGAAAAGTGGTTTTTCAACACTAACACAAGTGCGAAAAGTGGTTTTTCAACACTATCACAAGTGCAAAAAGTGTTTTTTCCACACTAATACAAGTGCAAAAGTGGTTTCCTGCACCAACACCAGTGCGAAAAGTGGTTTTTCAACACTAACACATGTGCGAAAAGTGGTTTTTCAACACTAACACAAGTGCGAAAAGTGGTTTTTCAACACTATCACAAGTGCAAAAAGTGGTTTTTCCACACTAATACAAGTGCAAAAGTGGTTTCCTGCACCAACACAAGTGCGAAAAGTGGTTTTTCAACAATAACACAAGTGCGAAAAGTGGTTTTTCAACACTAACACAAGCGCGAAAAGTGGTTTTTCCACACTAATACAAGTGCAAAAGTGGTTTCCTGCACCAACACAAGTGCGAAAAGTGGTTTTTCAACACTAACACAAGTGCGAAAAGTGGTTTTTCAACACTATCACAAGTGCAAAAAGTGTTTTTTCCACACTAATACAAGTGCAAAAGTGGTTTCCTGCACCAACACAAGTGCGAAAAGTGATTTTTCAACACGAACACAAGTGCGAAAAGTGGTTTTTCAACACTAACACAAGTGCGAAAAGTGGTTTTTCAACACTAACACAAGTGCAAAAAGTAGTTTTTCCACACTAATACAAGTGCAAAAGTGGTTTCCTGCACCAACACAAGTGCGAAAAGTGGTTTTTCAACACTAACACAAGTGCGAAAAGTGGTTTTTCAACACTATCACAAGTGCGAAAAGTGGTTTTTCAACACTATCACAAGTGCAACTAGATTCCTAGAAATCTAGGATTCTAGAACAAACTTTTGTTGCCAAAAAAAACTAAAGAAGAAGAAGATTCGTTTAGCTTCTCAGATAAAATAAATAATTACCTTCGGCGAAGGTATGCGCTCTACCGAGTGCCCGTTCTAGAACGGGGTTCTAGAACGGGGTTCTAGAACGGGCACTCGGTAGAGCGCATACCTTCGCCGCAGCTACTTTTGTTGCCAAAATAAAAGACTACAAGATCTGTGTAGCAAAGCCACACCTACGATTGCGTTATAGTGATGACGTCCTGGATGGACATCTTCTTCTTCAGGCGCGCATAACTTTGAGTGAAATACGATCGAGTTAAAAATAGTCAGAATTTGAGCAAATCTGTTTCATTCGTTTGTTAATATGCCTCATCTATTGTCAAATCTGCAATTATAATTTTTTTTGAGGTTGAAATGATCGCGGGAGATCGCGTTATAGTGATGACGTCCTGGATGGACATCTTCTTCTTCAGTCGCTCATAACTTTGAGTGAAATACGATCGAGTTAAAAATAGTCAGAATTTGAGCAAATCTGTTTCCCAAAATCTAATCAAATGTGTCCCGTATAATAACCAATCATCCCACCAAATTTCATGCAATTCGGTTGAATACTTTTTGAGTTATGCGATTAACATACACACACACAGACATACAAATAAATACACAGCGATCAAAACATAACCTCCGCTTTTGCGAAGGTAAAAAGTGTTTTTTCCACACTAATACAAGTGCAAAAGTGGTTTCCTGCACCAACACAAGTGCGAAAAGTGGTTTTTCAACACTAACACAAGTGCGAAAAGTGATTTTTCAACACTAATACAAGTGCAAAAGTGGTTTCCTGCACCAACACAAGTGCGAAAAGTGATTTTTCAACACTATCACAAGTACAAAAAGTGTTTTTTCCACACTAATACAAGTGCAAAAGTGGTTTCCTGCACCAACACAAGTGCGAAAAGTGGTTTTTCAACACTAACACAAGTGCGAAAAGTGGTTTTTCAACACTATCACAAGTGCAAAAAGTGCTTTTACCACACTAATACAAGTAAAAAAGTGGTTTCCTGCACCAACACAAGTGCGAAAAGTGGTTTTTCAACACTAACACAAGTGCGAAAAGTGATTTTTCAACACTATCACAAGTGCAAAAAGTGTTTTTTCCACACTAATACAAGTGCAAAAGTGGTTTCCTGCACCAACACAAGTGCGAAAAGTGGTTTTTCAACACTAACACAAGTGCGAAAAGTGGTTTTTCAACACTATCACAAGTGCAAAAAGTGTTTTTTCCACACTAATACAAGTGCAAAAGTGGTTTCCTGCACCAACACAAGTGCGAAAAGTGGTTTTTCAACACTAACACAAGTGCGAAAAGTGGTTTTTCAACACTAACACAAGTGCGAAAAGTGGTTTTTCAACACTATCACAAGTGCAGAAAGTGTTTTTTCCACACTAATACAAGTGCAAAAGTGGTGTCCTGCACCAACACAAGTGCGAAAAGTGTTTTTTCAACACTAACACAAGTGCGAAAAGTGGTTTTTCAACACTAACACAAGTGCGAAAAGTGGTTTTTCAACACTAACACAAGTGCGAAAAGTGGTTTTTCCACACTAATACAAGTGCAAAAGTGGTTTCCTGCACCAACACAAGTGCGAAAAGTGGTTTTTCAACACTAACACAAGTGCGAAAAGTGGTTTTTCAACACTATCACAAGTGCAAAAAGTGTGTTTTCCACACTAATACAAGTGCAAAAGTGGTTTCCTGCACCAACACAAGTGCGAAAAGTGGTCTTTCAACACTAACACAAGTGCGAAAAGTGGTTTTTCAACACTAACACAAGTGCGAAAAGTGTTTTTTCCACACTAATACAAGTGCAAAAGTGGTTTCCTGCACCAACACAAGTGCGAAAAGTGGTTTTTCAACAATAACACAAGTGCGAAAAGTGGTTTTTCAACACTAACACAAGTGCGAAAAGTGGTTTTTCAACACTATCACAAGTGCAAAAAGTGTTTTTACCACACTAATACAAGTGCAAAAGTGGTTTCCTGCACCAACACAAGTGCGAAAAGTGGTTTTTCAACACTATCACAAGTGCAAAAAGTGTTTTTTCCACACTAATACAAGTGCAAAAGTGGTTTCCTGCACCAACACAAGTGCGAAAAGTGGTTTTTCAACACTAACACAAGTGCGAAAAGTGGTTTTTCAACACTAACACAAGTGTGAAAAGTGGTTTTTCAACACTATCACAAGTGCAAAAAGTGTTTTTACCATACTAATACAAGTGCAAAAGTGGTTTCCTGCACCAACACAAGTGCGAAAAGTGGTATTTCAACACTAACACAAGTGCGAAAAGTGGTTTTTCAACACTATCACAAGTGCAAAAAGTGTTTTTTCCACACTAATACAAGTGCAAAAGTGGTTTCCTGCACCAACACCAGTGCGAAAAGTGGTTTTTCAACACTAACACATGTGCGAAAAGTGGTTTTTCAACACTAACACAAGTGCGAAAAGTGGTTTTTCAACACTATCACAAGTGCAAAAAGTGGTTTTTCCACACTAATACAAGTGCAAAAGTGGTTTCCTGCTCCAACACAAGTGCGAAAAGTGGTTTTTCAACACTAACACAAGTGCGAAAAGTGATTTTTCAACACTAACACAAGTGCGAAAAGTGGTTTTTCCACACTTATACAAGTGCAAAAGTGGTTTCCTGCACCAACACAAGTGCGAAAAGTGGTTTTTCAACAATAACACAAGTGCGAAAAGTGGTTTATCAACACTAACACAAGTGCGAAAAGTGGTTTTTCCACACTAATACAAGTGCAAAAGTGGTTTCCTGCACCAACACAAGTGCGAAAAGTGGTTTTTCAACACTAACACAAGTGCGAAAAGTGGTTTTTCAACACTATCACAAGTGCAAAAAGTGTTTTTTCCACACTAATACAAGTGCAAAAGTGGTTTCCTGCACCAACACAAGTGCGAAAAGTGATTTTTCAACACTAACACAAGTGCGAAAAGTGGTTTTTCAACACTAACACAAGTGCGAAAAGTGGTTTTTCAACACTAACACAAGTGCAAAAAGTAGTTTTTCCACACTAATACAAGTGCAAAAGTGGTTTCCTGCACCAACACAAGTGCGAAAAGTGGTTTTTCAACACTAACACAAGTGCGAAAAGTGGTTTTTCAACACTAACACAAGTGCGAAAAGTGGTTTTTCAACACTATCACAAGTGCAAAAAGTGTTTTTTCCACACTAATACAAGTGCAAAAGTGGTTTCCTGCACCAACACAAGTGCAAAAAGTGGTTTTTCAACACTAACACAAGTGCGAAAAGTGATTTTTCAACACTAATACAAGTGCAAAAGTGGTTTCCTGCACCAACACAAGTGCGAAAAGTGATTTTTCAACACTATCACAAGTACAAAAAGTGTTTTTTCCACACTAATACAAGGGCAAAAGTGGTTTCCTGCACCAACACAAGTGCGAAAAGTGGTTTTTCAACACTAACACAAGTGCGAAAAGTGGTTTTTCAACACTAACACAAGTGCGAAAAGTGGTTTTTCAACACTATCACAAGTGCAAAAAGTGTTTTTTCCACACTAATACAAGTGCAAAAGTGGTTTCCTGCACCAACACAAGTGCGAAAAGTGGTTTTTCAACACGAACACAAGTGCGAAAAGTGGTTTTTCAACACTAATTCAAGTGCGAAAAGTGGTTTTTCCACACTAATACAAGTGCAAAAGTGGCTTCCTGCACCAACACAAGTGCAAAAAGTGGTTTTTCAACACTAACACAAGTGCGAAAAGTGGTTTTTCAACACTATCACAAGTGCAAAAAGTGTTTTTACCACACTAATACAAGTGCAAAAGTGGTTTCCTGCACCAACACAAGTGCGAAAAGTGGTTTTTCAACACTATCACAAGTGCGAAAGTGGTTTTTCAACACTATCACAAGTGCAAAAAGTGTTTTTTCCACACTAATACAAGTGCAAAAGTGGTTTCCTGCACCAACACAAGTGCGAAAAGTGGTTTTTCAACACTAACACAAGTGCGAAAAGTGGTTTTTCAACACTAACACAAGTGCGAAAAGTGGTTTTTCCACACTAATACAAGTGCAAAAGTGGTTTCCTGCACCAACACAAGTGCGAAAAGTGGTTTTTCAACAATAACACAAGTGCGAAAAGTGGTTTTTCAACACTAACACAAGTGCGAAAAGTGGTTTTTCCACACTAATGCAAGTGCAAAAGTGGTTTCCTGCACCAACACAAGTGCGAAAAGTGGTTTTTCAACACTAACACAAGTGCGAAAAGTGGTTTTTCAACACTATCACAAGTGCAAAAAGTGTTTTTTCCACACTAATACAAGTGCAAAAGTGGTTTCCTGCACCAACACAAGTGCGAAAAGTGGTTTTTCAACACTAACACAAGTGCGTAAAGTGGTTTTTCAACACTAACACAAGTGCGAAAAGTGGTTTTTCAACACTATCTCAAGTGCAAAAAGTGTTTTTTCCACACTAATACAAGTGCAAAAGTGGTTTCCTGCACCAACACAAGTGCGAAAAGTGGTTTTTCAACACTAACACAAGTGCGAAAAGTGGTTTTTCAACACTATCACAAGTGCAAAAAGTGTTTTTTCCACACTAATACAAGTGCAAAAGTGGTTTCCTGCACCAACACAAGTGCGAAAAGTGGTTTTTCAACACTAACACAAGTGCGAAAAGTGGTTTTTCAACACTAACACAAGTGCGAAAAGTGGTTTTTCAACATTATCACAAGTGCAAAAAGTGTTTTTTCCACACTAATACATGTGCAAAAGTGGTTTCCTGCACCAACACAAGTGCGAAAAGTGGTTTTTCAACACTAACACAAGTGCGAAAAGTGGTTTTTCAACACTATCACAAGTGCAAAAAGTGTTTTTTCCACACTAATACAAGTGCAAAAGTGGTTTCCTGCACCAACACAAGTGCGAAAAGTGGTTTTTCAACACTAACACAAGTGCGAAAAGTGGTTTTTCAACACTAACACAAGTGCGAAAAGTGGTTTTTCAACACTATCACAAGTGCAAAAAGTGTTTTTTCCACACTAATACAAGTGCAAAAGTGGTTTCCTGCACCAACACAAGTGCGAAAAGTGGTTTTTCAACACTAACACAAGTGCGAAAAGTGGTTTTTCAACACTAACACAAGTGCGAAAGTGGTTTTTCAACACTAACACAAGTGCGAAAAGTGGTTTTTCAAGACTAACACAAGTGAGAAAAGTGGTTTTTCCACACTAATACAAGTGCAAAAGTGGTTTCCTGCACCAACACAAGTGCGAAAAGTGGTTTTTCAACACTAACACAAGTGCGAAAAGTGGTTTTTCAACACTATCACAAGTGCAAAAAGTGTGTTTTCCACACTAATACAAGTGCAAAAGTGGTTTCCTGCACCAACACAAGTGCGAAAAGTGGTTTTTCAACACTAACACAAGTGCGAAAAGTGGTTTTTCAACACTAACACAAGTGCGAAAAGTGTTTTTTCCACACTAATACAAGTGCAAAAGTGGTTTCCTGCACCAACACAAGTGCGAAAAGTGGTTTTTCAACAATAACACAAGTGTGAAAAGTGGTTTTTCAACACTAACACAAGTGCGAAAAGTGGTTTTCCCACACTAATACAAGTACAAAAGTGGTTTCCTGCACCAACACAAGTGCGAAAAGTGGTTTTTCAACACTAACACAAGTGCAAAAAGTGGTTTTTCAACACTATCACAAGTGCAAAAAGTGTTTTTTCCACACTAATACAAGTGCAAAAGTGGTTTCCTGCACCAACACAAGTGCGAAAAGTGGTTTTTCAACACTAACACAAGTGCGAAAAGTGGTTTTTCAACACGAACACAAGTGCGAAAAGTGTTTTTTCCACACTAATACAAGTGCAAAAGTGGTTTCCTGCACCAACACAAGTGCGAAAAGTGGTTTTTCAACACTAACACAAGTGCGAAAAGTGGTTTTTCAACAGTATCACAAGTGCAAAAAGTGTTTTTTCCACACTAATACAAGTGCAAAAGTGGTTTCCTGCACCAACACAAGTGCGAAAAGTGGTTTTTCAACACTAACACAAGTGCGAAAAGTGGTTTTTCAACACTATCACAAGTGCAAAAAGTGTTTTTTCCACACTAATACAAGTGCAAAAGTGGTTTCCTGCACCAACACCAGTGCGAAAAGTGGTTTTTCAACACTAACACATGTGCGAAAAGTGGTTTTTCAACACTAACACAAGTGCGAAAAGTGGTTTTTCAACACTATCACAAGTGCAAAAAGTGGTTTTTCCACACTAATACAAGTGCAAAAGTGGTTTCCTGCACCAACACAAGTGCGAAAAGTGGTTTTTCAACAATAACACAAGTGCGAAAAGTGGTTTTTCAACACTAACACAAGCGCGAAAAGTGGTTTTTCCACACTAATACAAGTGCAAAAGTGGTTTCCTGCACCAACACAAGTGCGAAAAGTGGTTTTTCAACACTAACACAAGTGCGAAAAGTGGTTTTTCAACACTATCACAAGTGCAAAAAGTGTTTTTTCCACACTAATACAAGTGCAAAAGTGGTTTCCTGCACCAACACAAGTGCGAAAAGTGATTTTTCAACACGAACACAAGTGCGAAAAGTGGTTTTTCAACACTAACACAAGTGCGAAAAGTGGTTTTTCAACACTAACACAAGTGCAAAAAGTAGTTTTTCCACACTAATACAAGTGCAAAAGTGGTTTCCTGCACCAACACAAGTGCGAAAAGTGGTTTTTCAACACTAACACAAGTGCGAAAAGTGGTTTTTCAACACTATCACAAGTGCGAAAAGTGGTTTTTCAACACTATCACAAGTGCAACTAGATTCCTAGAAATCTAGGATTCTAGAACAAACTTTTGTTGCCAAAAAAAACTAAAGAAGAAGAAGATTCGTTTAGCTTCTCAGATAAAATAAATAATTACCTTCGGCGAAGGTATGCGCTCTACCGAGTGCCCGTTCTAGAACGGGGTTCTAGAACGGTGTTCTAGAACGGGCACTCGGTAGAGCGCATACCTTCGCCGCAGCTACTTTTGTTGCCAAAATAAAAGACTACAAGATCTGTGTAGCAAAGCCACACCTACGATTGCGTTATAGTGATGACGTCCCTGGATGGACATCTTCTTCTTCAGGCGCGCATAACTTTGAGTGAAATACGATCGAGTTAAAAATAGTCAGAATTTGAGCAAATCTGTTTCATTCGTTTGTTAATATGCCTCATCTATTGTCAAATCTGCAATTATAATTTTTTTTGAGGTTGAAATGATCGCGGGAGATCGCGTTATAGTGATGACGTCCTGGATGGACATCTTCTTCTTTCAGTCGCTCATAACTTTGAGTGAAATACGATCGAGTTAAAAATAGTCAGAATTTGAGCAAATCTGTTTCCAAAATCTAATCAAATGTGTCCCGTATAATAACCAATCATCCCACCAAATTTCATGCAATTCGGTGAATACTTTTTGAGTTATGCGATTAACATACACACACACAGACATACAAATAAATACACAGCGATCAAAACATAACCTCCGCTTTTGCGAAGGTAAAAAGTGTTTTTTCCACACTAATACAAGTGCAAAAGTGGTTTCCTGCACCAACACAAGTGCGAAAAGTGGTTTTTCAACACTAACACAAGTGCGAAAAGTGATTTTTCAACACTAATACAAGTGCAAAAGTGGTTTCCTGCACCAACACAAGTGCGAAAAGTGATTTTTCAACACTATCACAAGTACAAAAAGTGTTTTTTCCACACTAATACAAGTGCAAAAGTGGTTTCCTGCACCAACACAAGTGCGAAAAGTGGTTTTTCAACACTAACACAAGTGCGAAAAGTGGTTTTTCAACACTATCACAAGTGCAAAAAGTGCTTTTACCACACTAATACAAGTAAAAAAGTGGTTTCCTGCACCAACACAAGTGCGAAAAGTGGTTTTTCAACACTAACACAAGTGCGAAAAGTGATTTTTCAACACTATCACAAGTGCAAAAAGTGTTTTTTCCACACTAATACAAGTGCAAAAGTGGTTTCCTGCACCAACACAAGTTGCGAAAAGTGGTTTTTCAACACTAACACAAGTGCGAAAAGTGGTTTTTCAACACTATCACAAGTGCAAAAAGTGTTTTTTCACACTAATACAAGTGCAAAAGTGGTTTCCTGCACCAACACAAGTGCGAAAAGTGGTTTTTCAACACTAACACAAGTGCGAAAAGTGGTTTTTCAACACTAAACACAAGTGCGAAAAGTGGTTTTTCAACACTATCACAAGTGCAGAAAGTGTTTTTTCCACACTAATACAAGTGCAAAAGTGGTGTCCTGCACCAACACAAGTGCGAAAAGTGTTTTTTCAACACTAACACAAGTGCGAAAAGTGGTTTTTCAACACTAACACAAGTGCGAAAAGTGGTTTTTCAACACTAACACAAGTGCGAAAAGTGGTTTTTCCACACTAATACAAGTGCAAAAGTGGTTTCCTGCACCAACACAAGTGCGAAAAGTGGTTTTTCAACACTAACACAAGTGCGAAAAGTGGTTTTTCAACACTATCACAAGTGCAAAAAGTGTGTTTTCCACACTAATACAAGTGCAAAAGTGGTTTCCTGCACCAACACAAGTGCGAAAAGTGGTCTTTCAACACTAACACAAGTGCGAAAAGTGGTTTTTCAACACTAACACAAGTGCGAAAAGTGTTTTTTCCACACTAATACAAGTGCAAAAGTGGTTTCCTGCACCAACACAAGTGCGAAAAGTGGTTTTTCAACAATAACACAAGTGCGAAAAGTGGTTTTTCAACACTAACACAAGTGCGAAAAGTGGTTTTTCAACACTATCACAAGTGCAAAAAGTGTTTTTACCACACTAATACAAGTGCAAAAGTGGTTTCCTGCACCAACACAAGTGCGAAAAGTGGTTTTTCAACACTATCACAAGTGCAAAAAGTGTTTTTTCCACACTAATACAAGTGCAAAAGTGGTTTCCTGCACCAACACAAGTGCGAAAAGTGGTTTTTCAACACTAACACAAGTGCGAAAAGTGGTTTTTCAACACTAACACAAGTGTGAAAAGTGGTTTTTCAACACTATCACAAGTGCAAAAAGTGTTTTTACCATACTAATACAAGTGCAAAAGTGGTTTCCTGCACCAACACAAGTGCGAAAAGTGGTTTTTCAACACTAACACAAGTGCGAAAAGTGGTTTTTCAACACTATCACAAGTGCAAAAAGTGTTTTTTCCACACTAATACAAGTGCAAAAGTGGTTTCCTGCACCAACACCAGTGCGAAAAGTGGTTTTTCAACACTAACACATGTGCGAAAAGTGGTTTTTCAACACTAACACAAGTGCGAAAAGTGGTTTTTCAACACTATCACAAGTGCAAAAAGTGGTTTTTCCACACTAATACAAGTGCAAAAGTGGTTTCCTGCTCCAACACAAGTGCGAAAAGTGGTTTTTCAACACTAACACAAGTGCGAAAAGTGATTTTTCAACACTAACACAAGTGCGAAAAGTGGTTTTTCCACACTTATACAAGTGCAAAAGTGGTTTCCTGCACCAACACAAGTGCGAAAAGTGGTTTTTCAACAATAACACAAGTGCGAAAAGTGGTTTATCAACACTAACACAAGTGCAAAAAGTAGTTTTTCCACACTAATACAAGTGCAAAAGTGGTTTCCTGCACCAACACAAGTGCGAAAAGTGGTTTTTCAACACTAACACAAGTGCGAAAAGTGGTTTTTCAACACTAACACAAGTGCGAAAAGTGGTTTTTCAACACTATCACAAGTGCAAAAAGTGTTTTTTCCACACTAATACAAGTGCAAAAGTGGTTTCCTGCACCAACACAAGTGCAAAAAGTGGTTTTTCAACACTAACACAAGTGCGAAAAGTGATTTTTCAACACTAATACAAGTGCAAAAGTGGTTTCCTGCACCAACACAAGTGCGAAAAGTGATTTTTCAACACTATCACAAGTACAAAAAGTGTTTTTTCCACACTAATACAAGGGCAAAAGTGGTTTCCTGCACCAACACAAGTGCGAAAAGTGGTTTTTCAACACTAACACAAGTGCGAAAAGTGGTTTTTCAACACTAACACAAGTGCGAAAAGTGGTTTTTCAACACTATCACAAGTGCAAAAAGTGTTTTTTCCACACTAATACAAGTGCAAAAGTGGTTTCCTGCACCAACACAAGTGCGAAAAGTGGTTTTTCAACACGAACACAAGTGCGAAAAGTGGTTTTTCAACACTAATTCAAGTGCGAAAAGTGGTTTTTCCACACTAATACAAGTGCAAAAGTGGCTTCCTGCACCAACACAAGTGCAAAAAGTGGTTTTTCAACACTAACACAAGTGCGAAAAGTGGTTTTTCAACACTATCACAAGTGCAAAAAGTGTTTTTACCACACTAATACAAGTGCAAAAGTGGTTTCCTGCACCAACACAAGTGCGAAAAGTGGTTTTTCAACACTATCACAAGTGCGAAAGTGGTTTTTCAACACTATCACAAGTGCAAAAAGTGTTTTTTCCACACTAATACAAGTGCAAAAGTGGTTTCCTGCACCAACACAAGTGCGAAAAGTGGTTTTTCAACACTAACACAAGTGCGAAAAGTGGTTTTTCAACACTAACACAAGTGCGAAAAGTGGTTTTTCCACACTAATACAAGTGCAAAAGTGGTTTCCTGCACCAACACAAGTGCGAAAAGTGGTTTTTCAACAATAACACAAGTGCGAAAAGTGGTTTTTCAACACTAACACAAGTGCGAAAAGTGGTTTTTCCACACTAATGCAAGTGCAAAAGTGGTTTCCTGCACCAACACAAGTGCGAAAAGTGGTTTTTCAACACTAACACAAGTGCGAAAAGTGGTTTTTCAACACTATCACAAGTGCAAAAAGTGTTTTTTCCACACTAATACAAGTGCAAAAGTGGTTTCCTGCACCAACACAAGTGCGAAAAGTGGTTTTTCAACACTAACACAAGTGCGTAAAGTGGTTTTTCAACACTAACACAAGTGCGAAAAGTGGTTTTTCAACACTATCTCAAGTGCAAAAAGTGTTTTTTCCACACTAATACAAGTGCAAAAGTGGTTTCCTGCACCAACACAAGTGCGAAAAGTGGTTTTTCAACACTAACACAAGTGCGAAAAGTGGTTTTTCAACACTATCACAAGTGCAAAAAGTGTTTTTTCCACACTAATACAAGTGCAAAAGTGGTTTCCTGCACCAACACAAGTGCGAAAAGTGGTTTTTCAACACTAACACAAGTGCGAAAAGTGGTTTTTCAACACTAACACAAGTGCGAAAAGTGGTTTTTCAACATTATCACAAGTGCAAAAAGTGTTTTTTCCACACTAATACATGTGCAAAAGTGGTTTCCTGCACCAACACAAGTGCGAAAAGTGGTTTTTCAACACTAACACAAGTGCGAAAAGTGGTTTTTCAACACTATCACAAGTGCAAAAAGTGTTTTTTCCACACTAATACAAGTGCAAAAGTGGTTTCCTGCACCAACACAAGTGCGAAAAGTGGTTTTTCAACACTAACACAAGTGCGAAAAGTGGTTTTTCAACACTAACACAAGTGCGAAAAGTGGTTTTTCAACACTATCACAAGTGCAAAAAGTGTTTTTTCCACACTAATACAAGTGCAAAAGTGGTTTCCTGCACCAACACAAGTGCGAAAAGTGGTTTTTCAACACTAACACAAGTGCGAAAAGTGGTTTTTCAACACTAACACAAGTGCGAAAGTGGTTTTTCAACACTAACACAAGTGCGAAAAGTGGTTTTTCAAGACTAACACAAGTGAGAAAAGTGGTTTTTCCACACTAATACAAGTGCAAAAGTGGTTTCCTGCACCAACACAAGTGCGAAAAGTGGTTTTTCAACACTAACACAAGTGCGAAAAGTGGTTTTTCAACACTATCACAAGTGCAAAAAGTGTGTTTTCCACACTAATACAAGTGCAAAAGTGGTTTCCTGCACCAACACAAGTGCGAAAAGTGGTTTTTCAACACTAACACAAGTGCGAAAAGTGGTTTTTCAACACTAACACAAGTGCGAAAAGTGTTTTTTCCACACTAATACAAGTGCAAAAGTGGTTTCCTGCACCAACACAAGTGCGAAAAGTGGTTTTTCAACAATAACACAAGTGTGAAAAGTGGTTTTTCAACACTAACACAAGTGCGAAAAGTGGTTTTCCCACACTAATACAAGTACAAAAGTGGTTTCCTGCACCAACACAAGTGCGAAAAGTGGTTTTTCAACACTAACACAAGTGCAAAAAGTGGTTTTTCAACACTATCACAAGTGCAAAAAGTGTTTTTTCCACACTAATACAAGTGCAAAAGTGGTTTCCTGCACCAACACAAGTGCGAAAAGTGGTTTTTCAACACTAACACAAGTGCGAAAAGTGGTTTTTCAACACGAACACAAGTGCGAAAAGTGTTTTTTCCACACTAATACAAGTGCAAAAGTGGTTTCCTGCACCAACACAAGTGCGAAAAGTGGTTTTTCAACACTAACACAAGTGCGAAAAGTGGTTTTTCAACAGTATCACAAGTGCAAAAAGTGTTTTTTCCACACTAATACAAGTGCAAAAGTGGTTTCCTGCACCAACACAAGTGCGAAAAGTGGTTTTTCAACACTAACACAAGTGCGAAAAGTGGTTTTTCAACACTATCACAAGTGCAAAAAGTGTTTTTTCCACACTAATACAAGTGCAAAAGTGGTTTCCTGCACCAACACCAGTGCGAAAAGTGGTTTTTCAACACTAACACATGTGCGAAAAGTGGTTTTTCAACACTAACACAAGTGCGAAAAGTGGTTTTTCAACACTATCACAAGTGCAAAAAGTGGTTTTTCCACACTAATACAAGTGCAAAAGTGGTTTCCTGCACCAACACAAGTGCGAAAAGTGGTTTTTCAACAATAACACAAGTGCGAAAAGTGGTTTTTCAACACTAACACAAGCGCGAAAAGTGGTTTTTCCACACTAATACAAGTGCAAAAGTGGTTTCCTGCACCAACACAAGTGCGAAAAGTGGTTTTTCAACACTAACACAAGTGCGAAAAGTGGTTTTTCAACACTATCACAAGTGCAAAAAGTGTTTTTTCCACACTAATACAAGTGCAAAAGTGGTTTCCTGCACCAACACAAGTGCGAAAAGTGATTTTTCAACACGAACACAAGTGCGAAAAGTGGTTTTTCAACACTAACACAAGTGCGAAAAGTGGTTTTTCAACACTAACACAAGTGCAAAAAGTAGTTTTTCCACACTAATACAAGTGCAAAAGTGGTTTCCTGCACCAACACAAGTGCGAAAAGTGGTTTTTCAACACTAACACAAGTGCGAAAAGTGGTTTTTCAACACTATCACAAGTGCGAAAAGTGGTTTTTCAACACTATCACAAGTGCAACTAGATTCCTAGAAATCTAGGATTCTAGAACAAACTTTTGTTGCCAAAAAAAACTAAAGAAGAAGAAGATTCGTTTAGCTTCTCAGATAAAATAAATAATTACCTTCGGCGAAGGTATGCGCTCTACCGAGTGCCCGTTCTAGAACGGGGTTCTAGAACGGGGTTCTAGAACGGGCACTCGGTAGAGCGCATACCTTCGCCGCAGCTACTTTTGTTGCCAAAATAAAAGACTACAAGATCTGTGTAGCAAAGCCACACCTACGATTGCGTTATAGTGATGACGTCCTGGATGGACATCTTCTTCTTCAGGCGCGCATAACTTTGAGTGAAATACGATCGAGTTAAAAATAGTCAGAATTTGAGCAAATCTGTTTCATTCGTTTGTTAATATGCCTCATCTATTGTCAAATCTGCAATTATAATTTTTTTTGAGGTTGAAATGATCGCGGGAGATCGCGTTATAGTGATGACGTCCTGGATGGACATCTTCTTCTTCAGTCGCTCATAACTTTGAGTGAAATACGATCGAGTTAAAAATAGTCAGAATTTGAGCAAATCTGTTTCCCAAAATCTAATCAAATGTGTCCCGTATAATAACCAATCATCCCACCAAATTTCATGCAATTCGGTTGAATACTTTTTGAGTTATGCGATTAACATACACACACACAGACATACAAATAAATACACAGCGATCAAAACATAACCTCCGCTTTTGCGAAGGTAAAAAGTGTTTTTTCCACACTAATACAAGTGCAAAAGTGGTTTCCTGCACCAACACAAGTGCGAAAAGTGGTTTTTCAACACTAACACAAGTGCGAAAAGTGATTTTTCAACACTAATACAAGTGCAAAAGTGGTTTCCTGCACCAACACAAGTGCGAAAAGTGATTTTTCAACACTATCACAAGTACAAAAAGTGTTTTTTCCACACTAATACAAGTGCAAAAGTGGTTTCCTGCACCAACACAAGTGCGAAAAGTGGTTTTTCAACACTAACACAAGTGCGAAAAGTGGTTTTTCAACACTATCACAAGTGCAAAAAGTGCTTTTACCACACTAATACAAGTAAAAAAGTGGTTTCCTGCACCAACACAAGTGCGAAAAGTGGTTTTTCAACACTAACACAAGTGCGAAAAGTGATTTTTCAACACTATCACAAGTGCAAAAAGTGTTTTTTCCACACTAATACAAGTGCAAAAGTGGTTTCCTGCACCAACACAAGTGCGAAAAGTGGTTTTTCAACACTAACACAAGTGCGAAAAGTGGTTTTTCAACACTATCACAAGTGCAAAAAGTGTTTTTTCCACACTAATACAAGTGCAAAAGTGGTTTCCTGCACCAACACAAGTGCGAAAAGTGGTTTTTCAACACTAACACAAGTGCGAAAAGTGGTTTTTCAACACTAACACAAGTGCGAAAAGTGGTTTTTCAACACTATCACAAGTGCAGAAAGTGTTTTTTCCACACTAATACAAGTGCAAAAGTGGTGTCCTGCACCAACACAAGTGCGAAAAGTGTTTTTTCAACACTAACACAAGTGCGAAAAGTGGTTTTTCAACACTAACACAAGTGCGAAAAGTGGTTTTTCAACACTAACACAAGTGCGAAAAGTGGTTTTTCCACACTAATACAAGTGCAAAAGTGGTTTCCTGCACCAACACAAGTGCGAAAAGTGGTTTTTCAACACTAACACAAGTGCGAAAAGTGGTTTTTCAACACTATCACAAGTGCAAAAAGTGTGTTTTCCACACTAATACAAGTGCAAAAGTGGTTTCCTGCACCAACACAAGTGCGAAAAGTGGTCTTTCAACACTAACACAAGTGCGAAAAGTGGTTTTTCAACACTAACACAAGTGCGAAAAGTGTTTTTTCCACACTAATACAAGTGCAAAAGTGGTTTCCTGCACCAACACAAGTGCGAAAAGTGGTTTTTCAACAATAACACAAGTGCGAAAAGTGGTTTTTCAACACTAACACAAGTGCGAAAAGTGGTTTTTCAACACTATCACAAGTGCAAAAAGTGTTTTTACCACACTAATACAAGTGCAAAAGTGGTTTCCTGCACCAACACAAGTGCGAAAAGTGGTTTTTCAACACTATCACAAGTGCAAAAAGTGTTTTTTCCACACTAATACAAGTGCAAAAGTGGTTTCCTGCACCAACACAAGTGCGAAAAGTGGTTTTTCAACACTAACACAAGTGCGAAAAGTGGTTTTTCAACACTAACACAAGTGTGAAAAGTGGTTTTTCAACACTATCACAAGTGCAAAAAGTGTTTTTACCATACTAATACAAGTGCAAAAGTGGTTTCCTGCACCAACACAAGTGCGAAAAGTGGTTTTTCAACACTAACACAAGTGCGAAAAGTGGTTTTTCAACACTATCACAAGTGCAAAAAGTGTTTTTTCCACACTAATACAAGTGCAAAAGTGGTTTCCTGCACCAACACCAGTGCGAAAAGTGGTTTTTCAACACTAACACATGTGCGAAAAGTGGTTTTTCAACACTAACACAAGTGCGAAAAGTGGTTTTTCAACACTATCACAAGTGCAAAAAGTGGTTTTTCCACACTAATACAAGTGCAAAAGTGGTTTCCTGCTCCAACACAAGTGCGAAAAGTGGTTTTTCAACACTAACACAAGTGCGAAAAGTGATTTTTCAACACTAACACAAGTGCGAAAAGTGGTTTTTCCACACTTATACAAGTGCAAAAGTGGTTTCCTGCACCAACACAAGTGCGAAAAGTGGTTTTTCAACAATAACACAAGTGCGAAAAGTGGTTTATCAACACTAACACAAGTGCGAAAAGTGGTTTTTCCACACTAATACAAGTGCAAAAGTGGTTTCCTGCACCAACACAAGTGCGAAAAGTGGTTTTTCAACACTAACACAAGTGCGAAAAGTGGTTTTTCAACACTATCACAAGTGCAAAAAGTGTTTTTTCCACACTAATACAAGTGCAAAAGTGGTTTCCTGCACCAACACAAGTGCGAAAAGTGATTTTTCAACACTAACACAAGTGCGAAAAGTGGTTTTTCAACACTAACACAAGTGCGAAAAGTGGTTTTTCAACACTAACACAAGTGCAAAAAGTAGTTTTTCCACACTAATACAAGTGCAAAAGTGGTTTCCTGCACCAACACAAGTGCGAAAAGTGGTTTTTCAACACTAACACAAGTGCGAAAAGTGGTTTTTCAACACTAACACAAGTGCGAAAAGTGGTTTTTCAACACTATCACAAGTGCAAAAAGTGTTTTTTCCACACTAATACAAGTGCAAAAGTGGTTTCCTGCACCAACACAAGTGCAAAAAGTGGTTTTTCAACACTAACACAAGTGCGAAAAGTGATTTTTCAACACTAATACAAGTGCAAAAGTGGTTTCCTGCACCAACACAAGTGCGAAAAGTGATTTTTCAACACTATCACAAGTACAAAAAGTGTTTTTTCCACACTAATACAAGGGCAAAAGTGGTTTCCTGCACCAACACAAGTGCGAAAAGTGGTTTTTCAACACTAACACAAGTGCGAAAAGTGGTTTTTCAACACTAACACAAGTGCGAAAAGTGGTTTTTCAACACTATCACAAGTGCAAAAAGTGTTTTTTCCACACTAATACAAGTGCAAAAGTGGTTTCCTGCACCAACACAAGTGCGAAAAGTGGTTTTTCAACACGAACACAAGTGCGAAAAGTGGTTTTTCAACACTAATTCAAGTGCGAAAAGTGGTTTTTCCACACTAATACAAGTGCAAAAGTGGCTTCCTGCACCAACACAAGTGCAAAAAGTGGTTTTTCAACACTAACACAAGTGCGAAAAGTGGTTTTTCAACACTATCACAAGTGCAAAAAGTGTTTTTACCACACTAATACAAGTGCAAAAGTGGTTTCCTGCACCAACACAAGTGCGAAAAGTGGTTTTTCAACACTATCACAAGTGCGAAAGTGGTTTTTCAACACTATCACAAGTGCAAAAAGTGTTTTTTCCACACTAATACAAGTGCAAAAGTGGTTTCCTGCACCAACACAAGTGCGAAAAGTGGTTTTTCAACACTAACACAAGTGCGAAAAGTGGTTTTTCAACACTAACACAAGTGCGAAAAGTGGTTTTTCCACACTAATACAAGTGCAAAAGTGGTTTCCTGCACAAACACAAGTGCGAAAAGTGGTTTTTCAACAATAACACAAGTGCGAAAAGTGGTTTTTCAACACTAACACAAGTGCGAAAAGTGGTTTTTCCACACTAATGCAAGTGCAAAAGTGGTTTCCTGCACCAACACAAGTGCGAAAAGTGGTTTTTCAACACTAACACAAGTGCGAAAAGTGGTTTTTCAACACTATCACAAGTGCAAAAAGTGTTTTTTCCACACTAATACAAGTGCAAAAGTGGTTTCCTGCACCAACACAAGTGCGAAAAGTGGTTTTTCAACACTAACACAAGTGCGTAAAGTGGTTTTTCAACACTAACACAAGTGCGAAAAGTGGTTTTTCAACACTATCTCAAGTGCAAAAAGTGTTTTTTCCACACTAATACAAGTGCAAAAGTGGTTTCCTGCACCAACACAAGTGCGAAAAGTGGTTTTTCAACACTAACACAAGTGCGAAAAGTGGTTTTTCAACACTATCACAAGTGCAAAAAGTGTTTTTTCCACACTAATACAAGTGCAAAAGTGGTTTCCTGCACCAACACCAGTGCGAAAAGTGGTTTTTCAACACTAACACATGTGCGAAAAGTGGTTTTTCAACACTAACACAAGTGCGAAAAGTGGTTTTTCAACACTATCACAAGTGCAAAAAGTGTTTTTTCCACACTAATACAAGTGCAAAGTGGTTTCCTGCACCAACACAAGTGCGAAAAGTGGTTTTTCAACACTAACACAAGTGCGAAAAGTGATTTTTCAACACTAACACAAGTGCGAAAAGTGGTTTTTCCACACTTATACAAGTGCAAAAGTGGTTTCCTGCACCAACACAAGTGCGAAAAGTGGTTTTTCAACACTAACACAAGTGCGAAAAGTGTTTTTCAACACTATCACAAGTGCAAAAAGTGTTTTTTCCACACTAATACAAGTGCAAAAGTGGTTTCCTGCACCAACACAAGTGCGAAAAGTGGTTTTTCAACAATAACACAAGTGCGAAAAGTGGTTTTTCAACACTAACACAAGTGCGAAAAGTGGTTTTTCCACACTAATACAAGTGCAAAAGTGGTTTCCTGCACCAACACAAGTGCGAAAAGTGGTTTTTCAACAATAACACAAGTGCGAAAAGTGGTTTTTCAACACTAACACAAGTGCGAAAAGTGGTTTTTCCACACTAATGCAAGTGCAAAAGTGGTTTCCTGCACCAACACAAGTGCGAAAAGTGGTTTTTCAACACTAACACAAGTGCGAAAAGTGGTTTTTCAACACTATCACAAGTGCAAAAAGTGTTTTTTCCACACTAATACAAGTGCAAAAGTGGTTTCCTGCACCAACACAAGTGCGAAAAGTGGTTTTTCAACACTAACACAAGTGCGAAAAGTGGTTTTTCAACACTAACACAAGTGCGAAAAGTGGTTTTTCAACACTATCACAAGTGCAAAAAGTGCTTTTACCACACTAATACAAGTAAAAAAGTGGTTTCCTGCACCAACACAAGTGCGAAAAGTGGTTTTTCAACACTAACACAAGTGCGAAAAGTGGTTTTTCAACACTATCACAAGTGCAAAAAGTGTTTTTTCCACACTAATACAAGTGCAAAAGTGGTTTCCTGCACCAACACAAGTGCGAAAAGTGGTTTTTCAACACTAACACAAGTGTGAAAAGTGGTTTTTCAACACTATCACAAGTGCAAAAAGTGTTTTTTCCACACTAATACAAGTGCAAAAGTGGTTTCCTGCACCAACACAAGTGCGAAAAGTGGTTTTTCAACACTAACACAAGTGCGAAAAGTGGTTTTTCAACACTAACACAAGTGCGAAAAGTGGTTTTTCAACACTATCACAAGTGCAAAAAGTGTTTTTTCCACACTAATACAAGTGCAAAAGTGGTGTCCTGCACCAACACAAGTGCGAAAAGTGTTTTTTCAACACTAACACAAGTGCGAAAAGTGGTTTTTCAACACTAACACAAGTGCGAAAAGTGGTTTTTCAACACTAACACAAGTGCGAAAAGTGGTTTTTCCACACTAATACAAGTGCAAAAGTGGTTTCCTGCACCAACACAAGTGCGAAAAGTGGTTTTTCAACACTAACACAAGTGCGAAAAGTGGTTTTTCAACACTATCACAAGTGCAAAAAGTGTGTTTTCCACACTAATACAAGTGCAAAAGTGGTTTCCTGCACCAACACAAGTGCGAAAAGTGGTCTTTCAACACTAACACAAGTGCGAAAAGTGGTTTTTCAACACTAACACAAGTGCGAAAAGTGTTTTTTCCACACTAATACAAGTGCAAAAGTGGTTTCCTGCACCAACACAAGTGCGAAAAGTGGTTTTTCAACAATAACACAAGTGCGAAAAGTGGTTTTTCAACACTAACACAAGTGCGAAAAGTGGTTTTTCAACACTATCACAAGTGCAAAAAGTGTTTTTACCACACTAATACAAGTGCAAAAGTGGTTTCCTGCACCAACACAAGTGCGAAAAGTGGTTTTTCAACACTATCACAAGTGCAAAAAGTGTTTTTTCCACACTAATACAAGTGCAAAAGTGGTTTCCTGCACCAACACAAGTGCGAAAAGTGGTTTTTCAACACTAACACAAGTGCGAAAAGTGGTTTTTCAACACTAACACAAGTGTGAAAAGTGGTTTTTCAACACTATCACAAGTGCAAAAAGTGTTTTTACCATACTAATACAAGTGCAAAAGTGGTTTCCTGCACCAACACAAGTGCGAAAAGTGGTTTTTCAACACTAACACAAGTGCGAAAAGTGGTTTTTCAACACTATCACAAGTGCAAAAAGTGTTTTTTCCACACTAATACAAGTGCAAAAGTGGTTTCCTGCACCAACACCAGTGCGAAAAGTGGTTTTTCAACACTAACACATGTGCGAAAAGTGGTTTTTCAACACTAACACAAGTGCGAAAAGTGGTTTTTCAACAGTATCACAAGTGCAAAAAGTGGTTTTTCCACACTAATACAAGTGCAAAAGTGGTTTCCTGCTCCAACACAAGTGCGAAAAGTGGTTTTTCAACACTAACACAAGTGCGAAAAGTGATTTTTCAACACTAACACAAGTGCGAAAAGTGGTTTTTCCACACTTATACAAGTGCAAAAGTGGTTTCCTGCACCAACACATGTGCGAAAAGTGGTTTTTCAACAATAACACAAGTGCGAAAAGTGGTTTTTCAACACTAACACAAGTGCGAAAAGTGGTTTTTCCACACTAATACAAGTGCAAAAGTGGTTTCCTGCACCAACACAAGTGCGAAAAGTGGTTTTTCAACACTAACACAAGTGCGAAAAGTGGTTTTTCAACACTATCACAAGTGCAAAAAGTGTTTTTTCCACACTAATACAAGTGCAAAAGTGGTTTCCTGCACCAACACAAGTGCGAAAAGTGATTTTTCAACACTAACACAAGTGCGAAAAGTGGTTTTTCAACACTAACACAAGTGCGAAAAGTGGTTTTTCAACACTAACACAAGTGCAAAAAGTAGTTTTTCCACACTAATACAAGTGCAAAAGTGGTTTCCTGCACCAACACAAGTGCGAAAAGTGGTTTTTCAACACTAACACAAGTGCGAAAAGTGGTTTTTCAACACTAACACAAGTACGAAAAGTGGTTTTTCAACACTATCACAAGTGCAAAAAGTGTTTTTTCCACACTAATACAAGTGCAAAAGTGGTTTCCTGCACCAACACAAGTGCGAAAAGTGGTTTTTCAACACTAACACAAGTGCGAAAAGTGATTTTTCAACACTAATACAAGTGCAAAAGTGGTTTCCTGCACCAACACAAGTGCGAAAAGTGATTTTTCAACACTATCACAAGTACAAAAAGTGTTTTTTCCACACTAATACAAGGGCAAAAGTGGTTTCCTGCACCAACACAAGTGCGAAAAGTGGTTTTTCAACACTAACACAAGTGCGAAAAGTGGTTTTTCAACACTAACACAAGTGCGAAAAGTGGTTTTTCAACACTATCACAAGTGCAAAAAGTGTTTTTTCCACACTAATACAAGTGCAAAAGTGGTTTCCTGCACCAACACAAGTGCGAAAAGTGGTTTTTCAACACTAATTCAAGTGCGAAAAGTGGTTTTTCCACACTAATACAAGTGCAAAAGTGGCTTCCTGCACCAACACAAGTGCAAAAAGTGGTTTTTCAACACTAACACAAGTGCGAAAAGTGGTTTTTCAACACTATCACAAGTGCAAAAAGTGTTTTTACCACACTAATACAAGTGCAAAAGTGGTTTCCTGCACCAACACAAGTGCGAAAAGTGGTTTTTCAACACTATCACAAGTGCGAAAGTGGTTTTTCAACACTATCACAAGTGCAAAAAGTGTTTTTTCCACACTAATACAAGTGCAAAAGTGGTTTCCTGCACCAACACAAGTGCGAAAAGTGGTTTTTCAACACTAACACAAGTGCGAAAAGTGGTTTTTCAACACTAACACAAGTGCGAAAAGTGGTTTTTCCACACTAATACAAGTGCAAAAGTGGTTTCCTGCACCAACACAAGTGCGAAAAGTGGTTTTTCAACAATAACACAAGTGCGAAAAGTGGTTTTTCAACACTAACACAAGTGCGAAAAGTGGTTTTTCCACACTAATGCAAGTGCAAAAGTGGTTTCCTGCACCAACACAAGTGCGAAAAGTGGTTTTTCAACACTATCACAAGTGCAAAAAGTGTTTTTTCCACACTAATACAAGTGCAAAAGTGGTTTCCTGCACCAACACAAGTGCGAAAAGTGGTTTTTCAACACTAACACAAGTGCGTAAAGTGGTTTTTCAACACTAACACAAGTGCGAAAAGTGGTTTTTCAACACTATCTCAAGTGCAAAAAGTGTTTTTTCCACACTAATACAAGTGCAAAAGTGGTTTCCTGCACCAACACAAGTGCGAAAAGTGGTTTTTCAACACTAACACAAGTGCGAAAAGTGGTTTTTCAACACTATCACAAGTGCAAAAAGTGTTTTTTCCACACTAATACAAGTGCAAAAGTGGTTTCCTGCACCAACACCAGTGCGAAAAGTGGTTTTTCAACACTAACACATGTGCGAAAAGTGGTTTTTCAACACTAACACAAGTGCGAAAAGTGGTTTTTCAACACTATCACAAGTGCAAAAAGTGTTTTTTCCACACTAATACAAGTGCAAAGTGGTTTCCTGCACCAACACAAGTGCGAAAAGTGGTTTTTCAACACTAACACAAGTGCGAAAAGTGATTTTTCAACACTAACACAAGTGCGAAAAGTGGTTTTTCCACACTTATACAAGTGCAAAAGTGGTTTCCTGCACCAACACAAGTGCGAAAAGTGGTTTTTCAACACTAACACAAGTGCGAAAAGTGGTTTTTCAACACTATCACAAGTGCAAAAAGTGTTTTTTCCACACTAATACAAGTGCAAAAGTGGTTTCCTGCACCAACACAAGTGCGAAAAGTGGTTTTTCAACACTAACACAAGTGCGAAAAGTGGTTTTTCAACACTATCACAAGTGCAAAAAGTGTGTTTTCCACACTAATACAAGTGCAAAAGTGGTTTCCTGCACCAACACAAGTGCGAAAAGTGGTCTTTCAACACTAACACAAGTGCGAAAAGTGGTTTTTCAACACTAACACAAGTGCGAAAAGTGTTTTTTCCACACTAATACAAGTGCAAAAGTGGTTTCCTGCACCAACACAAGTGCGAAAAGTGGTTTTTCAACACTAACACAAGTGCGTAAAGTGGTTTTTCAACACTAACACAAGTGCGAAAAGTGGTTTTTCAACACTATCTCAAGTGCAAAAAGTGTTTTTTCCACACTAATACAAGTGCAAAAGTGGTTTCCTGCACCAACACAAGTGCGAAAAGTGGTTTTTCAACACTAACACAAGTGCGAAAAGTGGTTTTTCAACACTATCACAAGTGCAAAAAGTGTTTTTTCCACACTAATACAAGTGCAAAAGTGGTTTCCTGCACCAACACCAGTGCGAAAAGTGGTTTTTCAACACTAACACATGTGCGAAAAGTGGTTTTTCAACACTAACACAAGTGCGAAAAGTGGTTTTTCAACACTATCACAAGTGCAAAAAGTGTTTTTTCCACACTAATACAAGTGCAAAGTGGTTTCCTGCACCAACACAAGTGCGAAAAGTGGTTTTTCAACACTAACACAAGTGCGAAAAGTGATTTTTCAACACTAACACAAGTGCGAAAAGTGGTTTTTCCACACTTATACAAGTGCAAAAGTGGTTTCCTGCACCAACACAAGTGCGAAAAGTGGTTTTTCAACACTAACACAAGTGCGAAAAGTGGTTTTTCAACACTATCACAAGTGCAAAAAGTGTTTTTTCCACACTAATACAAGTGCAAAAGTGGTTTCCTGCACCAACACAAGTGCGAAAAGTGGTTTTTCAACACTAACACAAGTGCGAAAAGTGGTTTTTCAACACTATCACAAGTGCAAAAAGTGTGTTTTCCACACTAATACAAGTGCAAAAGTGGTTTCCTGCACCAACACAAGTGCAAAAAGTGGTCTTTCAACACTAACACAAGTGCGAAAAGTGGTTTTTCAACACTAACACAAGTGCGAAAAGTGTTTTTTCCACACTAATACAAGTGCAAAAGTGGTTTCCTGCACCAACACAAGTGCGAAAAGTGGTTTTTCAACAATAACACAAGTGCGAAAAGTGGTTTTTCAACACTAACACAAGTGCGAAAAGGTTTTTCAACACTATCACAAGTGCAAAAAGTGTTTTTACCACACTAATACAAGTGCAAAAGTGGTTTCCTGCACCAACACAAGTGCGAAAAGTGGTTTTTCAACACTATCACAAGTGCAAAAAGTGTTTTTTCCACACTAATACAAGTGCAAAAGTGGTTTCCTGCACCAACACAAGTGCAAAAAGTGGTTTTTCAACACTAACACAAGTGCGAAAGGTGGCTTTTCAACACTATCACAAGTGCAAAAAGTGTTTTTTCCACACTAATACAAGTGCAAAAGTGGTTTCCTGCACCAACACAAGTGCGAAAAGTGGTTTTTCAACACTAACACAAGTGCGAAAAGTGGTTTTTCAACACTAACACAAGTGCGAAAAGTGGTTTTTCAACACTATCACAAGTGCAAAAAGTGTTTTTTCCACACTAATACAAGTGCAAAAATGGTTGCCTGCACCAACACAAGTGCGAAAAGTGGTTTTTCAACACTAACACAAGTGCGAAAAGTGGTTTTTCAACACTAACACAAGTGCGAAAAGTGGTTTTTCCACACTAATACAAGTGCAAAAGTGGTTTCCTGCAACAACACAAGTTCGAAAAGTGGTTTTTCAACACTAACACAAGTGCGAAAAGTGGTTTTTCAACACTATCACAAGTGCAAAAAGTGTTTTTACCACACTAATACAAGTGCAAAAGTGGTTTCCTGCACCAACACAAGTGTGAAAAGTGGTTTTTCAACACTAACACAAGTGCGAAAAGTGGTTTTTCAACACTATCACAAGTGCAAAAAGTGTTTTTCCACACTAATACAAGTGCAAAAGTGGTTTCCTGCACCAACACAAGTGCGAAAAGTGGTTTTTCAACACTAACACAAGTGCGAAAAGTGGTTTTTCAACACTAACACAAGTGCGAAAAGTGGTTTTTCAACACTATCACAAGTGCAAAAAGTGTTTTTACCACACTAATACAAGTGCAAAAGTGGTTTCCTGCACCAACACAAGTGCGAAAAGTGGTTTTTCAACACTAACACAAGTGCAAAAAGTGGTTTTTCAACACTATCACAAGTGCAAAAAGTGTTTTTTCCACACTAATACAAGTGCAAAAGTGGTTTCCTGCACCAACACTAGTGCGAAAAGTGGTTTTTCAACACTAACACAAGTGCGAAAAGTGGTTTTTCAACACTAACACAAGTGCGAAAAGTGTTTTTTCCACACTAATACAAGTGCAAAAGTGGTTTCTTGCACCAACACAAGTGCGAAAAGTGGTTTTTCAACACTAACACAAGTGCGAAAAGTGGTTTTTCAACAGTATCACAAGTGCAAAAAGTGTTTTTTCCACACTAATACAAGTGCAAAAGTGGTTTCCTGCACCAACACAAGTGCGAAAAGTGGTTTTTCAACACTAACACAAGTGCGAAAAGTGGTTTTTCAACACTAACACAAGTGCGAAAAGTGGTTTTTCAACACTATCACAAGTGCAAAAAGTGTTTTTTCCACACTAATACAAGTGCAAAAGTGGTTTCCTGCACCAACACAAGTGCGAAAAGTGGTTTTTCAACACTAACACAAGTGCGAAAAGTGGTTTTTCAACACTAACACAAGTGCGAAAAGTGGTTTTTCAACACTATCACAAGTGCAAAAAGTGTTTTTTCCACACTAATACAAGTGCAAAAGTGGTTTCCTGCACCAACACAAGTGCGAAAAGTGGTTTTTCAACACTAACACAAGTGCGAAAAGTGGTTTTTCAACACTAACACAAGTGCGAAAAGTGGTTTTTCAACACTATCACAAGTGCAAAAAGTGTTTTTTCCACACTAATACATGTGCAAAAGTGGTTTCCTGCACCAACACAAGTGCGAAAAGTGGTTTTTCAACACTAACACAAGTGCGAAAAGTGGTTTTTCAACACTATCACAAGTGCAAAAAGTGTTTTTTCCACACTAATACAAGTGCAAAAGTGGTTTCCTGCACCAACACAAGTGCGAAAAGTGGTTTTTCAACACTAACACAAGTGCGAAAAGTGGTTTTTCAACACTAACACAAGTGCGAAAAGTGGTTTTTCAACACTATCACAAGTGCAAAAAGTGTTTTTTCCACACTAATACAAGTGCAAAAGTGGTTTCCTGCACCAACACAAGTGCGAAAAGTGGTTTTTCAACACTAACACAAGTGCGAAAAGTGGTTTTTCAACACTAACACAAGTGCGAAAGTGGTTTTTAAACACTATCACAAGTGCAAAAAGTGTTTTTTCCACACTAATACAAGTGCAAAAGTGGTTTCCTGCACCAACACAAGTGCGAAAAGTGGTTTTTCAACACTAACACAAGTGCGAAAAGTGGTTTTTCAAGACTAACACAAGTGAGAAAAGTGGTTTTTCCACACTAATACAAGTGCAAAAGTGGTTTCCTGCACCAACACAAGTGCGAAAAGTGGTTTTTCAACACTAACACAAGTGCGAAAAGTGGTTTTTCAACACTATCACAAGTGCAAAAAGTGTGTTTTCCACACTAATACAAGTGCAAAAGTGGTTTCCTGCACCAACACAAGTGCGAAAAGTGGTTTTTCAACACTAACACAAGTGCGAAAAGTGGTTTTTCAACACTAACACAAGTGCGAAAAGTGTTTTTTCCACACTAATACAAGTGCAAAAGTGGTTTCCTGCACCAACACAAGTGCGAAAAGTGGTTTTTCAACAATAATACAAGTGTGAAAAGTGGTTTTTCAACACTAACACAAGTGCGAAAAGTGGTTTTCCCACACTAATACAAGTACAAAAGTGGTTTCCTGCACCAACACAAGTGCGAAAAGTGGTTTTTCAACACTAACACAAGTGCAAAAAGTGGTTTTTCAACACTATCACAAGTGCAAAAAGTGTTTTTTCCACACTAATACAAGTGCAAAAGTGGTTTCCTGCACCAACACAAGTGCGAAAAGTGGTTTTTCAACACTAACACAAGTGCGAAAAGTGGTTTTTCAACACGAACACAAGTGCGAAAAGTGTTTTTTCCACACTAATACAAGTGCAAAAGTGGTTTCCTGCACCAACACAAGTGCGAAAAGTGGTTTTTCAACACTAACACAAGTGCGAAAAGTGGTTTTTCAACAGTATCACAAGTGCAAAAAGTGTTTTTTCCACACTAATACAAGTGCAAAAGTGGTTTCCTGCACCAACACAAGTGCGAAAAGTGGTTTTTCAACACTAACACAAGTGCGAAAAGTGGTTTTTCAACACTATCACAAGTGCAAAAAGTGTTTTTTCCACACTAATACAAGTGCAAAAGTGGTTTCCTGCACCAACACCAGTGCGAAAAGTGGTTTTTCAACACTAACACATGTGCGAAAAGTGGTTTTTCAACACTAACACAAGTGCGAAAAGTGGTTTTTCAACACTATCACAAGTGCAAAAAGTGGTTTTTCCACACTAATACAAGTGCAAAAGTGGTTTCCTGCACCAACACAAGTGCGAAAAGTGGTTTTTCAACAATAACACAAGTGCGAAAAGTGGTTTTTCAACACTAACACAAGTGCGAAAAGTGGTTTTTCCACACTAATACAAGTGCAAAAGTGGTTTCCTGCACCAACACAAGTGCGAAAAGTGGTTTTTCAACACTAACACAAGTGCGAAAAGTGGTTTTTCAACACTATCACAAGTGCAAAAAGTGTTTTTTCCACACTAATACAAGTGCAAAATTGGTTTCCTGCACCAACACAAGTGCGAAAAGTGATTTTTCAACACGAACACAAGTGCGAAAAGTGGTTTTTCAACACTAACACAAGTGCGAAAAGTGGTTTTTCAACACTAACACAAGTGCAAAAAGTAGTTTTTCCACACTAATACAAGTGCAAAAGTGGTTTCCTGCACCAACACAAGTGCGAAAAGTGGTTTTTCAACACTAACACAAGTGCAAAAAGTGGTTTTTCAACACTATCACAAGTGCGAAAAGTGGTTTTTCAACACTATCACAAGTGCAACTAGATTCCTAGAAATCTAGGATTCTAGAACAAACTTTTGTTGCCAAAAAAAACTAAAGAAGAAGAAGATTCGTTTAGCTTCTCAGATAAAATAAATAATTACCTTCGGCGAAGGTATGCGCTCTACCGAGTGCCCGTTCTAGAACGGGGTTCTAGAATGGGGTTCTAGAACGGGCACTCGGTAGAGCGCATACCTTCGCCGCAGCTACTTTTGTTGCCAAAATAAAAGACTACAAGATCTGTGTAGCAAAGCCACACCTACGATTGCGTTATAGTGATGACGTCCTGGATGGACATCTTCTTCTTCAGTCGCGCATAACTTTGAGTGAAATACGATCGAGTTAAAAATAGTCAGAATTTGAGCAAATCTGTTTCATTCGTTTGTTAATATGCCTCATCTATTGTCAAATCTGCAATTATAATTTTTTTTGAGGTTGAAATGATCGCGGGAGATCGCGTTATAGTGATGACGTCCTGGATGGACATCTTCTTCTTCAGTCGCTCATAACTTTGAGTGAAATACGATCGAGTTAAAAATAGTCAGAATTTGAGCAAATCTGTTTCCCAAAATCTAATCAAATGTGTCCCGTATAATAACCAATCATCCCACCAAATTTCATGCAATTCGGTTGAATACTTTTTGAGTTATGCGATTAACATACACACACACAGACATACAAATAAATACACAGCGATCAAAACATAACCTTCCGCTTTTGCGAAGGTAAAAAGTGTTTTTTCCACACTAATACAAGTGCAAAAGTGGTTTCCTGCACCAACACAAGTGCGAAAAGTGGTTTTTCAACACTAACACAAGTGCGAAAAGTGATTTTTCAACACTAATACAAGTGCAAAAGTGGTTTCCTGCACCAACACAAGTGCGAAAAGTGATTTTTCAACACTATCACAAGTACAAAAAGTGTTTTTTCCACACTAATACAAGTGCAAAAGTGGTTTCCTGCACCAACACAAGTGCGAAAAGTGGTTTTTCAACACTAACACAAGTGCGAAAAGTGGTTTTTCAACACTATCACAAGTGCAAAAAGTGCTTTTACCACACTAATACAAGTAAAAAAGTGGTTTCCTGCACCAACACAAGTGCGAAAAGTGGTTTTTCAACACTAACACAAGTGCGAAAAGTGGTTTCCTGCACCAACACAAGTGCGAAAAGTGGTTTTTCAACACTAACACAAGTGCGAAAAGTGGTTTTTCAACACTATCACAAGTGCAAAAAGTGTTTTTTCCACACTAATACAAGTGCAAAAGTGGTTTCCTGCACCAACACCAGTGCGAAAAGTGGTTTTTCAACACTAACACATGTGCGAAAAGTGGTTTTTCAACACTAACACAAGTGCGAAAAGTGGTTTTTCAACACTATCACAAGTGCAAAAAGTGTTTTTTCCACACTAATACAAGTGCAAAGTGGTTTCCTGCACCAACACAAGTGCGAAAAGTGGTTTTTCAACACTAACACAAGTGCGAAAAGTGATTTTTCAACACTAACACAAGTGCGAAAAGTGGTTTTTCCACACTTATACAAGTGCAAAAGTGGTTTCCTGCACCAACACAAGTGCGAAAAGTGGTTTTTCAACACTAACACAAGTGCGAAAAGTGTTTTTCAACACTATCACAAGTGCAAAAAGTGTTTTTTCCACACTAATACAAGTGCAAAAGTGGTTTCCTGCACCAACACAAGTGCAAAAAGTGGTTTTTCAACACTAACACAAGTGCGAAAAGTGGCTTTTCAACAATATCACAAGTGCAAAAAGTGTTTTTTCCACACTAATACAAGTGCAAAAGTGGTTTCCTGCACCAACACAAGTGCGAAAAGTGGTTTTTCAACACTAACACAAGTGCGAAAAGTGGTTTTTCAACACTAACACAAGTGCGAAAAGTGGTTTTTCAACACTATCACAAGTGCAAAAAGTGTTTTTTCCACACTAATACAAGTGCAAAAGTGGTTGCCTGCACCAACACAAGTGCGAAAAGTGGTTTTTCAACACTAACACAAGTGCGAAAAGTGGTTTTTCAACACTAACACAAGTGCGAAAAGTGGTTTTTCAACACTATCACAAGTGCAAAAAGTGGTTTTTCCACATTAATACAAGTGCAAAAGTGGTTTCCTGCAACAACACAAGTGCGAAAAGTGGTTTTTCAACACTAACACAAGTGCGAAAAGTGGTTTTTCAACACTAACACAAGTGCGGAAAGTGGTTTTTCAACACTAACACAAGTGCGAAAAGTGGTTTTTCCACATTAATACAAGTGCAAAAGTGGTTTCCTGCACCAACACAAGTGCGAAAAGTGGTTTTTCAACACTAACACAAGTGCGAAAAGTGGTTTTTCAACACTAACACAAGTGCGAAAAGTGGTTTTTCAACACTATCACAAGTGCAAAAAGTGCTTTTACCACACTAATACAAGTAAAAAAGTGGTTTCCTGCACCAACACAAGTGCGAAAAGTGGTTTTTCAACACTAACACAAGTGCGAAAAGTGGTTTTTCAACACTATCACAAGTGCAAAAAGTGTTTTTTCCACACTAATACAAGTGCAAAAGTGGTTTCCTGCACCAACACAAGTGCGAAAAGTGGTTTTTCAACACTAACACAAGTGCGAAAAGTGGTTTTTCAACACTATCACAAGTGCAAAAAGTGTGTTTTCCACACTAATACAAGTGCAAAAGTGGTTTCCTGCACCAACACAAGTGCGAAAAGTGGTCTTTCAACACTAACACAAGTGCGAAAAGTGGTTTTTCAACACTAACACAAGTGCGAAAAGTGTTTTTTCCACACTAATACAAGTGCAAAAGTGGTTTCCTGCACCAACACAAGTGCGAAAAGTGGTTTTTCAACAATAACACAAGTGCGAAAAGTGGTTTTTCAACACTAACACAAGTGCGAAAAGTGGTTTTTCAACACTATCACAAGTGCAAAAAGTGTTTTTACCACACTAATACAAGTGCAAAAGTGGTTTCCTGCACCAACACAAGTGCGAAAAGTGGTTTTTCAACACTATCACAAGTGCAAAAAGTGTTTTTTCCACACTAATACAAGTGCAAAAGTGGTTTCCTGCACCAACACAAGTGCAAAAAGTGGTTTTTCAACACTAACACAAGTGCGAAAGGTGGCTTTTCAACACTATCACAAGTGCAAAAAGTGTTTTTTCCACACTAATACAAGTGCAAAAGTGGTTTCCTGCACCAACACAAGTGCGAAAAGTGGTTTTTCAACACTAACACAAGTGCGAAAAGTGGTTTTTCAACACTAACACAAGTGCGAAAAGTGGTTTTTCAACACTATCACAAGTGCAAAAAGTGTTTTTTCCACACTAATGCAAGTGCAAAAATGGTTGCCTGCACCAACACAAGTGCGAAAAGTGGTTTTTCAACACTAACACAAGTGCGAAAAGTGGTTTTTCAACACTAACACAAGTGCGAAAAGTGGTTTTTCCACACTAATACAAGTGCAAAAGTGGTTTCCTGCAACAACACAAGTTCGAAAAGTGGTTTTTCAACACTAACACAAGTGCGAAAAGTGGTTTTTCAACACTATCACAAGTGCAAAAAGTGTTTTTACCACACTAATACAAGTGCAAAAGTGGTTTCCTGCACCAACACAAGTGCGAAAAGTGGTTTTTCAACACTAACACAAGTGCGAAAAGTGGTTTTTCAACACTATCACAAGTGCAAAAAGTGTTTTTCCACACTAATACAAGTGCAAAAGTGGTTTCCTGCACCAACACAAGTGCGAAAAGTGGTTTTTCAACACTAACACAAGTGCGAAAAGTGGTTTTTCAACACTATCACAAGTGCAAAAAGTGTTTTTCCACACTAACACAAGTGCGAAAAGTGGTTTTTCAACACTAACACAAGTGCGAAAAGTGGTTTTTCAACACTAACACAAGTGCGAAAAGTGGTTTTTCAACACTATCACAAGTGCAAAAAGTGTTTTTACCACACTAATACAAGTGCAAAAGTGGTTTCCTGCACCAACACAAGTGCGAAAAGTGGTTTTTCAACACTAACACAAGTGCAAAAAGTGGTTTTTCAACACTATCACAAGTGCAAAAAGTGTTTTTTCCACACTAATACAAGTGCAAAAGTGGTTTCCTGCACCAACACTAGTGCGAAAAGTGGTTTTTCAACACTAACACAAGTGCGAAAAGTGGTTTTTCAACACTAACACAAGTGCGAAAAGTGTTTTTTCCACACTAATACAAGTGCAAAAGTGGTTTCCTGCACCAACACAAGTGCGAAAAGTGGTTTTTCAACACTAACACAAGTGCGAAAAGTGGTTTTTCAACAGTATCACAAGTGCAAAAAGTGTTTTTTCCACACTAATACAAGTGCAAAAGTGGTTTCCTGCACCAACACAAGTGCGAAAAGTGGTTTTTCAACACTAACACAAGTGCGAAAAGTGGTTTTTCAACACTAACACAAGTGCGAAAAGTGGTTTTTCAACACTATCACAAGTGCAAAAAGTGTTTTTTCCACACTAATACAAGTGCAAAAGTGGTTTCCTGCACCAACACAAGTGCGAAAAGTGGTTTTTCAACACTAACACAAGTGCGAAAAGTGGTTTTTCAACACTAACACAAGTGCGAAAAGTGGTTTTTCAACACTATCACAAGTGCAAAAAGTGTTTTTTCCACACTAATACAAGTGCAAAAGTGGTTTCCTGCACCAACACAAGTGCGAAAAGTGGTTTTTCAACACTAACACAAGTGCGAAAAGTGGTTTTTCAACACTAACACAAGTGCGAAAAGTGGTTTTTCAACACTATCACAAGTGCAAAAAGTGTTTTTTCCACACTAATACATGTGCAAAAGTGGTTTCCTGCACCAACACAAGTGCGAAAAGTGGTTTTTCAACACTAACACAAGTGCGAAAAGTGGTTTTTCAACACTATCACAAGTGCAAAAAGTGTTTTTTCCACACTAATACAAGTGCAAAAGTGGTTTCCTGCACCAACACAAGTGCGAAAAGTGGTTTTTCAACACTAACACAAGTGCGAAAAGTGGTTTTTCAACACTAACACAAGTGCGAAAAGTAGTTTTTCAACACTATCACAAGTGCAAAAAGTGTTTTTTCCACACTAATACAAGTGCAAAAGTGGTTTCCTGCACCAACACAAGTGCGAAAAGTGGTTTTTCAACACTAACACAAGTGCGAAAAGTGGTTTTTCAACACTAACACAAGTGCGAAAGTGGTTTTTAAACACTATCACAAGTGCAAAAAGTGTTTTTTCCACACTAATACAAGTGCAAAAGTGGTTTCCTGCACCAACACAAGTGCGAAAAGTGGTTTTTCAACACTAACACAAGTGCGAAAAGTGGTTTTTCAAGACTAACACAAGTGAGAAAAGTGGTTTTTCCACACTAATACAAGTGCAAAAGTGGTTTCCTGCACCAACACAAGTGCGAAAAGTGGTTTTTCAACACTAACACAAGTGCGAAAAGTGGTTTTTCAACACTATCACAAGTGCAAAAAGTGTGTTTTCCACACTAATACAAGTGCAAAAGTGGTTTCCTGCACCAACACAAGTGCGAAAAGTGGTTTTTCAACACTAACACAAGTGCGAAAAGTGGTTTTTCAACACTAACACAAGTGCGAAAAGTGTTTTTTCCACACTAATACAAGTGCAAAAGTGGTTTCCTGCACCAACACAAGTGCGAAAAGTGGTTTTTCAACAATAACACAAGTGTGAAAAGTGGTTTTTCAACACTAACACAAGTGCGAAAAGTGGTTTTCCCACACTAATACAAGTACAAAAGTGGTTTCCTGCACCAACACAAGTGCGAAAAGTGGTTTTTCAACACTAACACAAGTGCAAAAAGTGGTTTTTCAACACTATCACAAGTGCAAAAAGTGTTTTTTCCACACTAATACAAGTGCAAAAGTGGTTTCCTGCACCAACACAAGTGCGAAAAGTGGTTTTTCAACACTAACACAAGTGCGAAAAGTGGTTTTTCAACACTATCACAAGTGCAAAAAGTGTTTTTTCCACACTAATACAAGTGCAAAAGTGGTTTCCTGCACCAACACCAGTGCGAAAAGTGGTTTTTCAACACTAACACATGTGCGAAAAGTGGTTTTTCAACACTAACACAAGTGCGAAAAGTGGTTTTTCAACACTATCACAAGTGCAAAAAGTGGTTTTTCCACACTAATACAAGTGCAAAAGTGGTTTCCTGCACCAACACAAGTGCGAAAAGTGGTTTTTCAACAATAACACAAGTGCGAAAAGTGGTTTTTCAACACTAACACAAGTGCGAAAAGTGGTTTTTCCACACTAATACAAGTGCAAAAGTGGTTTCCTGCACCAACACAAGTGCGAAAAGTGGTTTTTCAACACTAACACAAGTGCGAAAAGTGGTTTTTCAACACTATCACAAGTGCAAAAAGTGTTTTTTCCACACTAATACAAGTGCAAAAGTGGTTTCCTGCACCAACACAAGTGCGAAAAGTGATTTTTCAACACGAACACAAGTGCGAAAAGTGGTTTTTCAACACTAACACAAGTGCGAAAAGTGGTTTTTCAACACTAACACAAGTGCAAAAAGTAGTTTTTCCACACTAATACAAGTGCAAAAGTGGTTTCCTGCACCAACACAAGTGCGAAAAGTGGTTTTTCAACACTAACACAAGTGCAAAAAGTGGTTTTTCAACACTATCACAAGTGCGAAAAGTGGTTTTTCAACACTATCACAAGTGCAACTAGATTCCTAGAAATCTAGGATTCTAGAACAAACTTTTGTTGCCAAAAAAAACTAAAGAAGAAGAAGATTCGTTTAGCTTCTCAGATAAAATAAATAATTACCTTCGGCGAAGGTATGCGCTCTACCGAGTGCCCGTTCTAGAACGGGGTTCTAGAATGGGGTTCTAGAACGGGCACTCGGTAGAGCGCATACCTTCGCCGCAGCTACTTTTGTTGCCAAAATAAAAGACTACAAGATCTGTGTAGCAAAGCCACACCTACGATTGCGTTATAGTGATGACGTCCTGGATGGACATCTTCTTCTTCAGTCGCGCATAACTTTGAGTGAAATACGATCGAGTTAAAAATAGTCAGAATTTGAGCAAATCTGTTTCATTCGTTTGTTAATATGCCTCATCTATTGTCAAATCTGCAATTATAATTTTTTTTGAGGTTGAAATGATCGCGGGAGATCGCGTTATAGTGATGACGTCCTGGATGGACATCTTCTTCTTCAGTCGCTCATAACTTTGAGTGAAATACGATCGAGTTAAAAATAGTCAGAATTTGAGCAAATCTGTTTCCCAAAATCTAATCAAATGTGTCCCGTATAATAACCAATCATCCCACCAAATTTCATGCAATTCGGTTGAATACTTTTTGAGTTATGCGATTAACATACACACACACAGACATACAAATAAATACACAGCGATCAAAACATAACCTTCCGCTTTTGCGAAGGTAAAAAGTGTTTTTTCCACACTAATACAAGTGCAAAAGTGGTTTCCTGCACCAACACAAGTGCGAAAAGTGGTTTTTCAACACTAACACAAGTGCGAAAAGTGATTTTTCAACACTAATACAAGTGCAAAAGTGGTTTCCTGCACCAACACAAGTGCGAAAAGTGATTTTTCAACACTATCACAAGTACAAAAAGTGTTTTTTCCACACTAATACAAGTGCAAAAGTGGTTTCCTGCACCAACACAAGTGCGAAAAGTGGTTTTTCAACACTAACACAAGTGCGAAAAGTGGTTTTTTAACACTATCACAAGTGCAAAAAGTGCTTTTACCACACCAATACAAGTAAAAAAGTGGTTTCCTGCACCAACACAAGTGCGAAAAGTGGTTTTTCAACACTAATACAAGTGCAAAAGTGGTTTCCTGCACCAACACAAGTGCGAAAAGTGGTTTTTCAACACTAACACAAGTGCGAAAAGTGGTTTTTCAAGACTAACACAAGTGAGAAAAGTGGTTTTTCCACACTAATACAAGTGCAAAAGTGGTTTCCTGCACCAACACAAGTGCGAAAAGTGGTTTTTCAACACTAACACAAGTGCGAAAAGTGGTTTTTCAACACTATCACAAGTGCAAAAAGTGTGTTTTCCACACTAATACAAGTGCAAAAGTGGTTTCCTGCACCAACACAAGTGCGAAAAGTGGTTTTTCAACACTAACACAAGTGCGAAAAGTGGTTTTTCAACACTAACACAAGTGCGAAAAGTGTTTTTTCCACACTAATACAAGTGCAAAAGTGGTTTCCTGCACCAACACAAGTGCGAAAAGTGGTTTTTCAACAATAACACAAGTGTGAAAAGTGGTTTTTCAACACTAACACAAGTGCGAAAAGTGGTTTTCCCACACTAATACAAGTACAAAAGTGGTTTCCTGCACCAACACAAGTGCGAAAAGTGGTTTTTCAACACTAACACAAGTGCAAAAAGTGGTTTTTCAACACTATCACAAGTGCAAAAAGTGTTTTTTCCACACTAATACAAGTGCAAAAGTGGTTTCCTGCACCAACACAAGTGCGAAAAGTGGTTTTTCAACACTAACACAAGTGCGAAAAGTGGTTTTTCAACACGAACACAAGTGCGAAAAGTGTTTTTTCCACACTAATACAAGTGCAAAAGTGGTTTCCTGCACCAACACAAGTGCGAAAAGTGGTTTTTCAACACTAACACAAGTGCGAAAAGTGGTTTTTCAACAGTATCACAAGTGCAAAAAGTGTTTTTTCCACACTAATACAAGTGCAAAAGTGGTTTCCTGCACCAACACAAGTGCGAAAAGTGGTTTTTCAACACTAACACAAGTGCGAAAAGTGGTTTTTCAACACTAACACAAGTGCGAAAAGTGTTTTTTCCACACTAATACAAGTGCAAAAGTGGTTTCCTGCACCAACACAAGTGCGAAAAGTGGTTTTTCAACAATAACACAAGTGTGAAAAGTGGTTTTTCAACACTAACACAAGTGCGAAAAGTGGTTTTCCCACACTAATACAAGTACAAAAGTGGTTTCCTGCACCAACACAAGTGCGAAAAGTGGTTTTTCAACACTAACACAAGTGCAAAAAGTGGTTTTTCAACACTATCACAAGTGCAAAAAGTGTTTTTTCCACACTAATACAAGTGCAAAAGTGGTTTCCTGCACCAACACAAGTGCGAAAAGTGGTTTTTCAACACTAACACAAGTGCGAAAAGTGGTTTTTCAACACGAACACAAGTGCGAAAAGTGTTTTTTCCACACTAATACAAGTGCAAAAGTGGTTTCCTGCACCAACACAAGTGCGAAAAGTGGTTTTTCAACACTAACACAAGTGCGAAAAGTGGTTTTTCAACAGTATCACAAGTGCAAAAAGTGTTTTTTCCACACTAATACAAGTGCAAAAGTGGTTTCCTGCACCAACACAAGTGCGAAAAGTGGTTTTTCAACACTAACACAAGTGCGAAAAGTGGTTTTTCAACACTATCACAAGTGCAAAAAGTGTTTTTTCCACACTAATACAAGTGCAAAAGTGGTTTCCTGCACCAACACCAGTGCGAAAAGTGGTTTTTCAACACTAACACATGTGCGAAAAGTGGTTTTTCAACACTAACACAAGTGCGAAAAGTGGTTTTTCAACACTATCACAAGTGCAAAAAGTGGTTTTTCCACACTAATACAAGTGCAAAAGTGGTTTCCTGCACCAACACAAGTGCGAAAAGTGGTTTTTCAACAATAACACAAGTGCGAAAAGTGGTTTTTCAACACTAACACAAGTGCGAAAAGTGGTTTTTCCACACTAATACAAGTGCAAAAGTGGTTTCCTGCACCAACACAAGTGCGAAAAGTGGTTTTTCAACACTAACACAAGTGCGAAAAGTGGTTTTTCAACACTATCACAAGTGCAAAAAGTGTTTTTTCCACACTAATACAAGTGCAAAAGTGGTTTCCTGCACCAACACAAGTGCGAAAAGTGATTTTTCAACACGAACACAAGTGCGAAAAGTGGTTTTTCAACACTAACACAAGTGCGAAAAGTGGTTTTTCAACACTAACACAAGTGCAAAAAGTAGTTTTTCCACACTAATACAAGTGCAAAAGTGGTTTCCTGCACCAACACAAGTGCGAAAAGTGGTTTTTCAACACTAACACAAGTGCAAAAAGTGGTTTTTCAACACTATCACAAGTGCGAAAAGTGGTTTTTCAACACTATCACAAGTGCAACTAGATTCCTAGAAATCTAGGATTCTAGAACAAACTTTTGTTGCCAAAAAAAACTAAAGAAGAAGAAGATTCGTTTAGCTTCTCAGATAAAATAAATAATTACCTTCGGCGAAGGTATGCGCTCTACCGAGTGCCCGTTCTAGAACGGGGTTCTAGAATGGGGTTCTAGAACGGGCACTCGGTAGAGCGCATACCTTCGCCGCAGCTACTTTTGTTGCCAAAATAAAAGACTACAAGATCTGTGTAGCAAAGCCACACCTACGATTGCGTTATAGTGATGACGTCCTGGATGGACATCTTCTTCTTCAGTCGCGCATAACTTTGAGTGAAATACGATCGAGTTAAAAATAGTCAGAATTTGAGCAAATCTGTTTCATTCGTTTGTTAATATGCCTCATCTATTGTCAAATCTGCAATTATAATTTTTTTTGAGGTTGAAATGATCGCGGGAGATCGCGTTATAGTGATGACGTCCTGGATGGACATCTTCTTCTTCAGTCGCTCATAACTTTGAGTGAAATACGATCGAGTTAAAAATAGTCAGAATTTGAGCAAATCTGTTTCCCAAAATCTAATCAAATGTGTCCCGTATAATAACCAATCATCCCACCAAATTTCATGCAATTCGGTTGAATACTTTTTGAGTTATGCGATTAACATACACACACACAGACATACAAATAAATACACAGCGATCAAAACATAACCTTCCGCTTTTGCGAAGGTAAAAAGTGTTTTTTCCACACTAATACAAGTGCAAAAGTGGTTTCCTGCACCAACACAAGTGCGAAAAGTGGTTTTTCAACACTAACACAAGTGCGAAAAGTGATTTTTCAACACTAATACAAGTGCAAAAGTGGTTTCCTGCACCAACACAAGTGCGAAAAGTGATTTTTCAACACTATCACAAGTACAAAAAGTGTTTTTTCCACACTAATACAAGTGCAAAAGTGGTTTCCTGCACCAACACAAGTGCGAAAAGTGGTTTTTCAACACTAACACAAGTGCGAAAAGTGGTTTTTCAACACTATCACAAGTGCAAAAAGTGCTTTTACCACACTAATACAAGTAAAAAAGTGGTTTCCTGCACCAACACAAGTGCGAAAAGTGGTTTTTCAACACTAACACAAGTGCGAAAAGTGGTTTTTCAACACTATCACAAGTGCAAAAAGTGTTTTTTCCACACTAATACAAGTGCAAAAGTGGTTTCCTGCACCAACACAAGTGCGAAAAGTGGTTTTTCAACACTAACACAAGTGCGAAAAGTGGTTTTTCAACACTATCACAAGTGCAAAAAGTGTTTTTTCCACACTAATACAAGTGCAAAAGTGGTTTCCTGCACCAACACAAGTGCGAAAAGTGGTTTTTCAACACTAACACAAGTGCGAAAAGTGGTTTTTCAACACTAACACAAGTGCGAAAAGTGGTTTTCCCACACTAATACAAGTACAAAAGTGGTTTCCTGCACCAACACAAGTGCGAAAAGTGGTTTTTCAACACTAACACAAGTGCAAAAAGTGGTTTTTCAACACTATCACAAGTGCAAAAAGTGTTTTTTCCACACTAATACAAGTGCAAAAGTGGTTTCCTGCACCAACACAAGTGCGAAAAGTGGTTTTTCAACACTAACACAAGTGCGAAAAGTGGTTTTTCAACACGAACACAAGTGCGAAAAGTGTTTTTTCCACACTAATACAAGTGCAAAAGTGGTTTCCTGCACCAACACAAGTGCGAAAAGTGGTTTTTCAACACTAACACAAGTGCGAAAAGTGGTTTTTCAACAGTATCACAAGTGCAAAAAGTGTTTTTTCCACACTAATACAAGTGCAAAAGTGGTTTCCTGCACCAACACAAGTGCGAAAAGTGGTTTTTCAACACTAACACAAGTGCGAAAAGTGGTTTTTCAACACTATCACAAGTGCAAAAAGTGTTTTTTCCACACTAATACAAGTGCAAAAGTGGTTTCCTGCACCAACACCAGTGCGAAAAGTGGTTTTTCAACACTAACACATGTGCGAAAAGTGGATTTTCAACACTAACACAAGTGCGAAAAGTGGTTTTTCAACACTAACACAAGTGCAAAAAGTAGTTTTTCCACACTAATACAAGTGCAAAAGTGGTTTCCTGCACCAACACAAGTGCGAAAAGTGGTTTTTCAACACTAACACAAGTGCAAAAAGTGGTTTTTCAACACTATCACAAGTGCGAAAAGTGGTTTTTCAACACTATCACAAGTGCAACTAGATTCCTAGAAATCTAGGATTCTAGAACAAACTTTTGTTGCCAAAAAAAACTAAAGAAGAAGAAGATTCGTTTAGCTTCTCAGATAAAATAAATAATTACCTTCGGCGAAGGTATGCGCTCTACCGAGTGCCCGTTCTAGAACGGGGTTCTAGAATGGGGTTCTAGAACGGGCACTCGGTAGAGCGCATACCTTCGCCGCAGCTACTTTTGTTGCCAAAATAAAAGACTACAAGATCTGTGTAGCAAAGCCACACCTACGATTGCGTTATAGTGATGACGTCCTGGATGGACATCTTCTTCTTCAGTCGCGCATAACTTTGAGTGAAATACGATCGAGTTAAAAATAGTCAGAATTTGAGCAAATCTGTTTCATTCGTTTGTTAATATGCCTCATCTATTGTCAAATCTGCAATTATAATTTTTTTTGAGGTTGAAATGATCGCGGGAGATCGCGTTATAGTGATGACGTCCTGGATGGACATCTTCTTCTTCAGTCGCTCATAACTTTGAGTGAAATACGATCGAGTTAAAAATAGTCAGAATTTGAGCAAATCTGTTTCCCAAAATCTAATCAAATGTGTCCCGTATAATAACCAATCATCCCACCAAATTTCATGCAATTCGGTTGAATACTTTTTGAGTTATGCGATTAACATACACACACACAGACATACAAATAAATACACAGCGATCAAAACATAACCTTCCGCTTTTGCGAAGGTAAAAAGTGTTTTTTCCACACTAATACAAGTGCAAAAGTGGTTTCCTGCACCAACACAAGTGCGAAAAGTGGTTTTTCAACACTAACACAAGTGCGAAAAGTGATTTTTCAACACTAATACAAGTGCAAAAGTGGTTTCCTGCACCAACACAAGTGCGAAAAGTGATTTTTCAACACTATCACAAGTACAAAAAGTGTTTTTTCCACACTAATACAAGTGCAAAAGTGGTTTCCTGCACCAACACAAGTGCGAAAAGTGGTTTTTCAACACTAACACAAGTGCGAAAAGTGGTTTTTCAACACTATCACAAGTGCAAAAAGTGCTTTTACCACACTAATACAAGTAAAAAAGTGGTTTCCTGCACCAACACAAGTGCGAAAAGTGGTTTTTCAACACTAATACAAGTGCAAAAGTGGTTTCCTGCACCAACACAAGTGCGAAAAGTGGTTTTTCAACACTAACACAAGTGCGAAAAGTGGTTTTTCAAGACTAACACAAGTGAGAAAAGTGGTTTTTCCACACTAATACAAGTGCAAAAGTGGTTTCCTGCACCAACACAAGTGCGAAAAGTGGTTTTTCAACACTAACACAAGTGCGAAAAGTGGTTTTTCAACACTATCACAAGTGCAAAAAGTGTGTTTTCCACACTAATACAAGTGCAAAAGTGGTTTCCTGCACCAACACAAGTGCGAAAAGTGGTTTTTCAACACTAACACAAGTGCGAAAAGTGGTTTTTCAACACTAACACAAGTGCGAAAAGTGTTTTTTCCACACTAATACAAGTGCAAAAGTGGTTTCCTGCACCAACACAAGTGCGAAAAGTGGTTTTTCAACAATAACACAAGTGTGAAAAGTGGTTTTTCAACACTAACACAAGTGCGAAAAGTGGTTTTCCCACACTAATACAAGTACAAAAGTGGTTTCCTGCACCAACACAAGTGCGAAAAGTGGTTTTTCAACACTAACACAAGTGCAAAAAGTGGTTTTTCAACACTATCACAAGTGCAAAAAGTGTTTTTTCCACACTAATACAAGTGCAAAAGTGGTTTCCTGCACCAACACAAGTGCGAAAAGTGGTTTTTCAACACTAACACAAGTGCGAAAAGTGGTTTTTCAACACGAACACAAGTGCGAAAAGTGTTTTTTCCACACTAATACAAGTGCAAAAGTGGTTTCCTGCACCAACACAAGTGCGAAAAGTGGTTTTTCAACACTAACACAAGTGCGAAAAGTGGTTTTTCAACAGTATCACAAGTGCAAAAAGTGTTTTTTCCACACTAATACAAGTGCAAAAGTGGTTTCCTGCACCAACACAAGTGCGAAAAGTGGTTTTTCAACACTAACACAAGTGCGAAAAGTGGTTTTTCAACACTATCACAAGTGCAAAAAGTGTTTTTTCCACACTAATACAAGTGCAAAAGTGGTTTCCTGCACCAACACCAGTGCGAAAAGTGGTTTTTCAACACTAACACATGTGCGAAAAGTGGTTTTTCAACACTGACACAAGTGCGAAAAGTGGTTTTTCAACACTATCACAAGTGCAAAAAGTGGTTTTTCCACACTAATACAAGTGCAAAAGTGGTTTCCTGCACCAACACAAGTGCGAAAAGTGGTTTTTCAACAATAACACAAGTGCGAAAAGTGGTTTTTCAACACTAACACAAGTGCGAAAAGTGGTTTTTCCACACTAATACAAGTGCAAAAGTGGTTTCCTGCACCAACACAAGTGCGAAAAGTGGTTTTTCAACACTAACACAAGTGCGAAAAGTGGTTTTTCAACACTATCACAAGTGCAAAAAGTGTTTTTTCCACACTAATACAAGTGCAAAAGTGGTTTCCTGCACCAACACAAGTGCGAAAAGTGGTTTTTCAACACGAACACAAGTGCGAAAAGTGGTTTTTCAACACTAACACAAGTGCGAAAAGTGGTTTTTCAACACTAACACAAGTGCAAAAAGTAGTTTTTCCACACTAATACAAGTGCAAAAGTGGTTTCCTGCACCAACACAAGTGCGAAAAGTGGTTTTTCAACACTAACACAAGTGCAAAAAGTGGTTTTTCAACACTATCACAAGTGCGAAAAGTGGTTTTTCAACACTATCACAAGTGCAACTAGATTCCTAGAAATCTAGGATTCTAGAACAAACTTTTGTTGCCAAAAAAAACTAAAGAAGAAGAAGATTCGTTTAGCTTCTCAGATAAAATAAATAATTACCTTCGGCGAAGGTATGCGCTCTACCGAGTGCCCGTTCTAGAACGGGGTTCTAGAATGGGGTTCTAGAACGGGCACTCGGTAGAGCGCATACCTTCGCCGCAGCTACTTTTGTTGCCAAAATAAAAGACTACAAGATCTGTGTAGCAAAGCCACACCTACGATTGCGTTATAGTGATGACGTCCTGGATGGACATCTTCTTCTTCAGTCGCGCATAACTTTGAGTGAAATACGATCGAGTTAAAAATAGTCAGAATTTGAGCAAATCTGTTTCATTCGTTTGTTAATATGCCTCATCTATTGTCAAATCTGCAATTATAATTTTTTTTGAGGTTGAAATGATCGCGGGAGATCGCGTTATAGTGATGACGTCCTGGATGGACATCTTCTTCTTCAGTCGCTCATAACTTTGAGTGAAATACGATCGAGTTAAAAATAGTCAGAATTTGAGCAAATCTGTTTCCCAAAATCTAATCAAATGTGTCCCGTATAATAACCAATCATCCCACCAAATTTCATGCAATTCGGTTGAATACTTTTTGAGTTATGCGATTAACATACACACACACAGACATACAAATAAATACACAGCGATCAAAACATAACCTTCCGCTTTTGCGAAGGTAAAAAGTGTTTTTTCCACACTAATACAAGTGCAAAAGTGGTTTCCTGCACCAACACAAGTGCGAAAAGTGGTTTTTCAACACTAACACAAGTGCGAAAAGTGATTTTTCAACACTAATACAAGTGCAAAAGTGGTTTCCTGCACCAACACAAGTGCGAAAAGTGATTTTTCAACACTATCACAAGTACAAAAAGTGTTTTTTCCACACTAATACAAGTGCAAAAGTGGTTTCCTGCACCAACACAAGTGCGAAAAGTGGTTTTTCAACACTAACACAAGTGCGAAAAGTGGTTTTTCAACACTATCACAAGTGCAAAAAGTGCTTTTACCACACTAATACAAGTAAAAAAGTGGTTTCCTGCACCAACACAAGTGCGAAAAGTGGTTTTTCAACACTAACACAAGTGCGAAAAGTGGTTTTTCAACACTATCACAAGTGCAAAAAGTGTTTTTTCCACACTAATACAAGTGCAAAAGTGGTTTCCTGCACCAACACAAGTGCGAAAAGTGGTTTTTCAACACTAACACAAGTGCGAAAAGTGGTTTTTCAACACTATCACAAGTGCAAAAAGTGTTTTTTCCACACTAATACAAGTGCAAAAGTGGTTTCCTGCACCAACACAAGTGCGAAAAGTGGTTTTTCAACACTAACACAAGTGCGAAAAGTGGTTTTTCAACACTAACACAAGTGCGAAAAGTGGTTTTTCAACACTATCACAAGTGCAAAAAGTGTTTTTTCCACACTAATACAAGTGCAAAAGTGGTGTCCTGCACCAACACAAGTGCGAAAAGTGTTTTTTCAACACTAACACAAGTGCGAAAAGTGGTTTTTCAACACTAACACAAGTGCGAAAAGTGGTTTTTCAACACTAACACAAGTGCGAAAAGTGGTTTTTCCACACTAATACAAGTGCAAAAGTGGTTTCCTGCACCAACACAAGTGCGAAAAGTGGTTTTTCAACACTAACACAAGTGCGAAAAGTGGTTTTTCAACACTATCACAAGTGCAAAAAGTGTGTTTTCCACACTAATACAAGTGCAAAAGTGGTTTCCTGCACCAACACAAGTGCGAAAAGTGGTCTTTCAACACTAACACAAGTGCGAAAAGTGGTTTTTCAACACTAACACAAGTGCGAAAAGTGTTTTTTCCACACTAATACAAGTGCAAAAGTGGTTTCCTGCACCAACACAAGTGCGAAAAGTGGTTTTTCAACAATAACACAAGTGCGAAAAGTGGTTTTTCAACACTAACACAAGTGCGAAAAGTGGTTTTTCAACACTATCACAAGTGCAAAAAGTGTTTTTACCACACTAATACAAGTGCAAAAGTGGTTTCCTGCACCAACACAAGTGCGAAAAGTGGTTTTTCAACACTAACACAAGTGCGAAAAGTGGTTTTTCAACACTAACACAAGTGTGAAAAGTGGTTTTTCAACACTATCACAAGTGCAAAAAGTGTTTTTACCATACTAATACAAGTGCAAAAGTGGTTTCCTGCACCAACACAAGTGCGAAAAGTGGTTTTTCAACACTAACACAAGTGCGAAAAGTGGTTTTTCAACACTATCACAAGTGCAAAAAGTGTTTTTTCCACACTAATACAAGTGCAAAAGTGGTTTCCTGCACCAACACCAGTGCGAAAAGTGGTTTTTCAACACTAACACATGTGCGAAAAGTGGTTTTTCAACACTAACACAAGTGCGAAAAGTGGTTTTTCAACACTATCACAAGTGCAAAAAGTGGTTTTTCCACACTAATACAAGTGCAAAAGTGGTTTCCTGCTCCAACACAAGTGCGAAAAGTGGTTTTTCAACACTAACACAAGTGCGAAAAGTGATTTTTCAACACTAACACAAGTGCGAAAAGTGGTTTTTCCACACTTATACAAGTGCAAAAGTGGTTTCCTGCACCAACACAAGTGCGAAAAGTGGTTTTTCAACAATAACACAAGTGCGAAAAGTGGTTTTTCAACACTAACACTAGTGCGAAAAGTGGTTTTTCCACACTAATACAAGTGCAAAAGTGGTTTCCTGCACCAACACAAGTGCGAAAAGTGGTTTTTCAACACTAACACAAGTGCGAAAAGTGGTTTTTCAACACTATCACAAGTGCAAAAAGTGTTTTTTCCACACTAATACAAGTGCAAAAGTGGTTTCCTGCACCAACACAAGTGCGAAAAGTGATTTTTCAACACTAACACAAGTGCGAAAAGTGGTTTTTCAACACTAACACAAGTGCGAAAAGTGGTTTTTCAACACTAACACAAGTGCAAAAAGTAGTTTTTCCACACTAATACAAGTGCAAAAGTGGTTTCCTGCACCAACACAAGTGCGAAAAGTGGTTTTTCAACACTAACACAAGTGCGAAAAGTGGTTTTTCAACACTAACACAAGTGCGAAAAGTGGTTTTTCAACACTATCACAAGTGCAAAAAGTGTTTTTTCCACACTAATACAAGTGCAAAAGTGGTTTCCTGCACCAACACAAGTGCAAAAAGTGGTTTTTCAACACTAACACAAGTGCGAAAAGTGATTTTTCAACACTAATACAAGTGCAAAAGTGGTTTCCTGCACCAACACAAGTGCGAAAAGTGATTTTTCAACACTATCACAAGTACAAAAAGTGTTTTTTCCACACTAATACAAGGGCAAAAGTGGTTTCCTGCACCAACACAAGTGCGAAAAGTGGTTTTTCAACACTAACACAAGTGCGAAAAGTGGTTTTTCAACACTAACACAAGTGCGAAAAGTGGTTTTTCAACACTATCACAAGTGCAAAAAGTGTTTTTTCCACACTAATACAAGTGCAAAAGTGGTTTCCTGCACCAACACAAGTGCGAAAAGTGGTTTTTCAACACGAACACAAGTGCGAAAAGTGGTTTTTCAACACTAATTCAAGTGCGAAAAGTGGTTTTTCCACACTAATACAAGTGCAAAAGTGGCTTCCTGCACCAACACAAGTGCAAAAAGTGGTTTTTCAACACTAACACAAGTGCGAAAAGTGGTTTTTCAACACTATCACAAGTGCAAAAAGTGTTTTTACCACACTAATACAAGTGCAAAAGTGGTTTCCTGCACCAACACAAGTGCGAAAAGTGGTTTTTCAACACTATCACAAGTGCGAAAGTGGTTTTTCAACACTATCACAAGTGCAAAAAGTGTTTTTTCCACACTAATACAAGTGCAAAAGTGGTTTCCTGCACCAACACAAGTGCGAAAAGTGGTTTTTCAACACTAACACAAGTGCGAAAAGTGGTTTTTCAACACTAACACAAGTGCGAAAAGTGGTTTTTCCACACTAATACAAGTGCAAAAGTGGTTTCCTGCACCAACACAAGTGCGAAAAGTGGTTTTTCAACAATAACACAAGTGCGAAAAGTGGTTTTTCAACACTAACACAAGTGCGAAAAGTGGTTTTTCCACACTAATGCAAGTGCAAAAGTGGTTTCCTGCACCAACACAAGTGCGAAAAGTGGTTTCCTGCACCAACACAAGTGCGAAAAGTGGTTTTTCAAAACTAACACAAGTGCGAAAAGTGGTTTTTCAACACTAACACAAGTGCGAAAAGTGGTTTTTCAACACTATCACAAGTGCAAAAAGTGTTTTTTCCACACTAATACAAGTGCAAAAGTGGTTTCCTGCACCAACACAAGTGCGAAAAGTGGTTTTTCAACACTAACACAAGTGCGAAAAGTGGTTTTTCAACACTAACACAAGTGCGAAAAGTGGTTTTTCAACACTATCACAAGTGCAAAAAGTGTTTTTTCCACACTAATACAAGTGCAAAAGTGGTTTCCTGCACCAACACAAGTGCGAAAAGTGGTTTTTCAACACTAACACAAGTGCAAAAAGTGGTTTTTCAACACTAACACAAGTGCGAAAAGTGGTTTTTCAACACTATCACAAGTGCAAAAAGTGTTTTTTCCACACTAATACATGTGCAAAAGTGGTTTCCTGCACCAACACAAGTGCGAAAAGTGGTTTTTCAACACTAACACAAGTGCGAAAAGTGGTTTTTCAACACTATCACAAGTGCAAAAAGTGTTTTTTCCACACTAATACAAGTGCAAAAGTGGTTTCCTGCACCAACACAAGTGCGAAAAGTGGTTTTTCAACACTAACACAAGTGCGAAAAGTGGTTTTTCAACACTAACACAAGTGCGAAAAGTGGTTTTTCAACACTATCACAAGTGCAAAAAGTGTTTTTTCCACACTAATACAAGTGCAAAAGTGGTTTCCTGCACCAACACAAGTGCGAAAAAGTGGTTTTTCAACACTAACACAAGTGCGAAAAGTGGTTTTTCAACACTAACACAAGTGCGAAAGTGGTTTTTAAACACTATCACAAGTGCAAAAAGTGTTTTTCCACACTAATACAAGTGCAAAAGTGGTTTCCTGCACCAACACAAGTGCGAAAAGTGGTTTTTCAACACTAACACAAGTGCGAAAAGTGGTTTTTCAAGACTAACACAAGTGAGAAAAGTGGTTTTTCCACACTAATACAAGTGCAAAAGTGGTTTCCTGCATCAACACAAGTGCGAAAAGTGGTTTTTCAACACTAACACAAGTGCGAAAAGTGGTTTTTCAACACTATCACAAGTGCAAAAAGTGTGTTTTCCACACTAATACAAGTGTAAAAGTGGTTTCCTGCACCAACACAAGTGCGAAAAGTGGTTTTTCAACACTAACACAAGTGCGAAAAGTGGTTTTTCAACACTAACACAAGTGCGAAAAGTGTTTTTTCCACACTAATACAAGTGCAAAAGTGGTTTCCTGCACCAACACAAGTGCGAAAAGTGGTTTTTCAACAATAACACAAGTGTGAAAAGTGGTTTTTCAACACTAACACAAGTGCGAAAAGTGGTTTTCCCACACTAATACAAGTACAAAAGTGGTTTCCTGCACCAACACAAGTGCGAAAAGTGGTTTTTCAACACCAACACAAGTGCGAAAAGTGGTTTTTCAACACTAACACAAGTGCGAAAAGTGGTTTTTCAACACGAACACAAGTGCGAAAAGTGTTTTTTCCACACTAATACAAGTGCAAAAGTGGTTTCCTGCACCAACACAAGTGCGAAAAGTGGTTTTTCAACACTAACACAAGTGCGAAAAGTGGTTTTTCAACAGTATCACAAGTGCAAAAAGTGTTTTTTTCCACACTAATACAAGTGCAAAAGTGGTTTCCTGCACCAACACAAGTGCGAAAAGTGGTTTTTCAACACTAACACAAGTGCGAAAAGTGGTTTTTCAACACTATCACAAGTGCAAAAAGTGTTTTTTCCACACTAATACAAGTGCAAAAGTGGTTTCCTGCACCAACACCAGTGCGAAAAGTGGTTTTTCAACACTAACACATGTGCGAAAAGTGGTTTTTCAACACTAACACAAGTGCGAAAAGTGGTTTTTCAACACTATCACAAGTGCAAAAAGTGGTTTTTCCACACTAATACAAGTGCAAAAGTGGTTTCCTGCACCAACACAAGTGCGAAAAGTGGTTTTTCAACAATAACACAAGTGCGAAAAGTGGTTTTTCAACACTAACACAAGTGCGAAAAGTGGTTTTTCCACACTAATACAAGTGCAAAAGTGGTTTCCTGCACCAACACAAGTGCGAAAAGTGGTTTTTCAACACTAACACAAGTGCGAAAAGTGGTTTTTCAACACTATCACAAGTGCAAAAAGTGTTTTTTCCACACTAATACAAGTGCAAAAGTGGTTTCCTGCACCAACACAAGTGCGAAAAGTGATTTTTCAACACGAACACAAGTGCGAAAAGTGGTTTTTCAACACTAACACAAGTGCGAAAAGTGGTTTTTCAACACTAACACAAGTGCAAAAAGTAGTTTTTCCACACTAATACAAGTGCAAAAGTGGTTTCCTGCACCAACACAAGTGCGAAAAGTGGTTTTTCAACACTAACACAAGTGCAAAAAGTGGTTTTTCAACACTATCACAAGTGCGAAAAGTGGTTTTTCAACACTATCACAAGTGCAACTAGATTCCTAGAAATCTAGGATTCTAGAACAAACTTTTGTTGCCAAAAAAAACTAAAGAAGAAGAAGATTCGTTTAGCTTCTCAGATAAAATAAATAATTACCTTCGGCGAAGGTATGCGCTCTACCGAGTGCCCGTTCTAGAACGGGGTTCTAGAACGGGGTTCTAGAACGGGCACTCGGTAGAGCGCATACCTTCGCCGCAGCTACTTTTGTTGCCAAAATAAAAGACTACAAGATCTGTGTAGCAAAGCCACACCTACGATTGCGTTATAGTGATGACGTCCTGGATGGACATCTTCTTCTTCAGTCGCGCATAACTTTGAGTGAAATACGATCGAGTTAAAAATAGTCAGAATTTGAGCAAATCTGTTTCATTCGTTTGTTAATATGCCTCATCTATTGTCAAATCTGCAATTATAATTTTTTTTGAGGTTGAAATGATCGCGGGAGATCGCGTTATAGTGATGACGTCCTGGATGGACATCTTCTTCTTCAGTCGCTCATAACTTTGAGTGAAATACGATCGAGTTAAAAATAGTCAGAATTTGAGCAAATCTGTTTCCCAAAATCTAATCAAATGTGTCCCGTATAATAACCAATCATCCCACCAAATTTCATGCAATTCGGTTGAATACTTTTTGAGTTATGCGATTAACATACACACACACAGACATACAAATAAATACACAGCGATCAAAACATAACCTTCCGCTTTTGCGAAGGTAAAAAGTGTTTTTTCCACACTAATACAAGTGCAAAAGTGGTTTCCTGCACCAACACAAGTGCGAAAAGTGGTTTTTCAACACTAACACAAGTGCGAAAAGTGATTTTTCAACACTAATACAAGTGAAAAAGTGGTTTCCTGCACCAACACAAGTGCGAAAAGTGATTTTTCAACACTATCACAAGTACAAAAAGTGTTTTTTCCACACTAATACAAGTGCAAAAGTGGTTTCCTGCACCAACACAAGTGCGAAAAGTGGTTTTTCAACACTAACACAAGTGCGAAAAGTGGTTTTTCAACACTATCACAAGTGCAAAAAGTGCTTTTACCACACTAATACAAGTAAAAAAGTGGTTTCCTGCACCAACACAAGTGCGAAAAGTGGTTTTTCAACACTAACACAAGTGCGAAAAGTGGTTTTTCAACACTATCACAAGTGCAAAAAGTGTTTTTTCCACACTAATACAAGTGCAAAAGTGGTTTCCTGCACCAACACAAGTGCGAAAAGTGGTTTTTCAACACTAACACAAGTGCGAAAAGTGGTTTTTCAACACTAACACAAGTGCGAAAAGTGGTTTTTCAACACTATCACAAGTGCAAAAAGTGTTTTTTCCACACTAATACAAGTGCAAAAGTGGTGTCCTGCACCAACACAAGTGCGAAAAGTGTTTTTTCAACACTAACACAAGTGCGAAAAGTGGTTTTTCAACACTAACACAAGTGCGAAAAGTGGTTTCCTGCACCAACACAAGTGCGAAAAGTGGTTTTTCAACACTAACACAAGTGCGAAAAGTGGTTTTTCAACACTATCACAAGTGCAAAAAGTGTGTTTTCCACACTAATACAAGTGCAAAAGTGGTTTCCTGCACCAACACAAGTGCGAAAAGTGGTCTTTCAACACTAACACAAGTGCGAAAAGTGGTTTTTCAACACTAACACAAGTGCGAAAAGTGTTTTTTCCACACTAATACAAGTGCAAAAGTGGTTTCCTGCACCAACACAAGTGCGAAAAGTGGTTTTTCAACAATAACACAAGTGCGAAAAGTGGTTTTTCAACACTAACACAAGTGCGAAAAGTGGTTTTTCAACACTATCACAAGTGCAAAAAGTGTTTTTACCACACTAATACAAGTGCAAAAGTGGTTTCCTGCACCAACACAAGTGCGAAAAGTGGTTTTTCAACACTAACACAAGTGCGAAAAGTGGTTTTTAAACACTAACACAAGTGTGAAAAGTGGTTTTTCAACACTAACACAAGTGCAAAAAGTGTTTTTACCACACTAATACAAGTGCAAAAGTGGTTTCCTGCACCAACACAAGTGCGAAAAGTGATTTTTCAACACGAACACAAGTGCGAAAAGTGGTTTTTCAACACTAACACAAGTGCGAAAAGTGGTTTTTCAACACTAACACAAGTGCAAAAAGTAGTTTTTCCACACTAATACAAGTGCAAAAGTGGTTTCCTGCACCAACACAAGTGCGAAAAGTGGTTTTTCAACACTAACACAAGTGCAAAAAGTGGTTTTTCAACACTATCACAAGTGCGAAAAGTGGTTTTTCAACACTATCACAAGTGCAACTAGATTCCTAGAAATCTAGGATTCTAGAACAAACTTTTGTTGCCAAAAAAAACTAAAGAAGAAGAAGGTTCGTTTAGCTTCTCAGATAAAATAAATAATTACCTTCGGCGAAGGTATGCGCTCTACCGAGTGCCCGTTCTAGAACGGGGTTCTAGAATGGGGTTCTAGAACGGGCACTCGGTAGAGCGCATACCTTCGCCGCAGCTACTTTTGTTGCCAAAATAAAAGACTACAAGATCTGTGTAGCAAAGCCACACCTACGATTGCGTTATAGTGATGACGTCCTGGATGGACATCTTCTTCTTCAGTCGCGCATAACTTTGAGTGAAATACGATCGAGTTAAAAATAGTCAGAATTTGAGCAAATCTGTTTCATTCGTTTGTTAATATGCCTCATCTATTGTCAAATCTGCAATTATAATTTTTTTTGAGGTTGAAATGATCGCGGGAGATCGCGTTATAGTGATGACGTCCTGGATGGACATCTTCTTCTTCAGTCGCTCATAACTTTGAGTGAAATACGATCGAGTTAAAAATAGTCAGAATTTGAGCAAATCTGTTTCCCAAAATCTAATCAAATGTGTCCCGTATAATAACCAATCATCCCACCAAATTTCATGCAATTCGGTTGAATACTTTTTGAGTTATGCGATTAACATACACACACACAGACATACAAATAAATACACAGCGATCAAAACATAACCTTCCGCTTTTGCGAAGGTAAAAAGTGTTTTTTCCACACTAATACAAGTGCAAAAGTGGTTTCCTGCACCAACACAAGTGCGAAAAGTGGTTTTTCAACACTAACACAAGTGCGAAAAGTGATTTTTCAACACTAATACAAGTGCAAAAGTGGTTTCCTGCACCAACACAAGTGCGAAAAGTGATTTTTCAACACTATCACAAGTACAAAAAGTGTTTTTTCCACACTAATACAAGTGCAAAAGTGGTTTCCTGCACCAACACAAGTGCGAAAAGTGGTTTTTCAACACTAACACAAGTGCGAAAAGTGGTTTTTCAACACTATCACAAGTGCAAAAAGTGCTTTTACCACACTAATACAAGTAAAAAAGTGGTTTCCTGCACCAACACAAGTGCGAAAAGTGGTTTTTCAACACTAACACAAGTGCGAAAAGTGGTTTTTCAACACTATCACAAGTGCAAAAAGTGTTTTTTCCACACTAATACAAGTGCAAAAGTGGTTTCCTGCACCAACACAAGTGCGAAAAGTGGTTTTTCAACACTAACACAAGTGCGAAAAGTGGTTTTTCAACACTATCACAAGTGCAAAAAGTGTTTTTTCCACACTAATACAAGTGCAAAAGTGGTTTCCTGCACCAACACAAGTGCGAAAAGTGGTTTTTCAACACTAACACAAGTGCGAAAAGTGGTTTTTCAACACTAACACAAGTGCGAAAAGTGGTTTTTCAACACTATCACAAGTGCAAAAAGTGTTTTTTCCACACTAATACAAGTGCAAAAGTGGTGTCCTGCACCAACACAAGTGCGAAAAGTGTTTTTTCAACACTAACACAAGTGCGAAAAGTGGTTTTTCAACACTAACACAAGTGCGAAAAGTGGTTTTTCAACACTAACACAAGTGCGAAAAGTGGTTTTTCCACACTAATACAAGTGCAAAAGTGGTTTCCTGCACCAACACAAGTGCGAAAAGTGGTTTTTCAACACTAACACAAGTGCGAAAAGTGGTTTTTCAACACTATCACAAGTGCAAAAAGTGTGTTTTCCACACTAATACAAGTGCAAAAGTGGTTTCCTGCACCAACACAAGTGCGAAAAGTGGTCTTTCAACACTAACACAAGTGCGAAAAGTGGTTTTTCAACACTAACACAAGTGCGAAAAGTGTTTTTTCCACACTAATACAAGTGCAAAAGTGGTTTCCTGCACCAACACAAGTGCGAAAAGTGGTTTTTCAACAATAACACAAGTGCGAAAAGTGGTTTTTCAACACTAACACAAGTGCGAAAAGTGGTTTTTCAACACTATCACAAGTGCAAAAAGTGTTTTTACCACACTAATACAAGTGCAAAAGTGGTTTCCTGCACCAACACAAGTGCGAAAAGTGGTTTTTCAACACTAACACAAGTGCGAAAAGTGGTTTTTCAACACTAACACAAGTGTGAAAAGTGGTTTTTCAACACTATCACAAGTGCAAAAAGTGTTTTTACCATACTAATACAAGTGCAAAAGTGGTTTCCTGCACCAACACAAGTGCGAAAAGTGGTTTTTCAACACTAACACAAGTGCGAAAAGTGGTTTTTCAACACTATCACAAGTGCAAAAAGTGTTTTTTCCACACTAATACAAGTGCAAAAGTGGTTTCCTGCACCAACACCAGTGCGAAAAGTGGTTTTTCAACACTAACACATGTGCGAAAAGTGGTTTTTCAACACTAACACAAGTGCGAAAAGTGGTTTTTCAACACTATCACAAGTGCAAAAAGTGGTTTTTCCACACTAATACAAGTGCAAAAGTGGTTTCCTGCTCCAACACAAGTGCGAAAAGTGGTTTTTCAACACTAACACAAGTGCGAAAAGTGATTTTTCAACACTAACACAAGTGCGAAAAGTGGTTTTTCCACACTTATACAAGTGCAAAAGTGGTTTCCTGCACCAACACAAGTGCGAAAAGTGGTTTTTCAACAATAACACAAGTGCGAAAAGTGGTTTTTCAACACTAACACTAGTGCGAAAAGTGGTTTTTCCACACTAATACAAGTGCAAAAGTGGTTTCCTGCACCAACACAAGTGCGAAAAGTGGTTTTTCAACACTAACACAAGTGCGAAAAGTGGTTTTTCAACACTATCACAAGTGCAAAAAGTGTTTTTTCCACACTAATACAAGTGCAAAAGTGGTTTCCTGCACCAACACAAGTGCGAAAAGTGATTTTTCAACACTAACACAAGTGCGAAAAGTGGTTTTTCAACACTAACACAAGTGCGAAAAGTGGTTTTTCAACACTAACACAAGTGCAAAAAGTAGTTTTTCCAAACTAATACAAGTGCAAAAGTGGTTTCCTGCACCAACACAAGTGCGAAAAGTGGTTTTTCAACACTAACACAAGTGCGAAAAGTGGTTTTTCAACACTAACACAAGTGCGAAAAGTGGTTTTTCAACACTATCACAAGTGCAAAAAGTGTTTTTTCCACACTAATACAAGTGCAAAAGTGGTTTCCTGCACCAACACAAGTGCAAAAAGTGGTTTTTCAACACTAACACAAGTGCGAAAAGTGATTTTTCAACACTAATACAAGTGCAAAAGTGGTTTCCTGCACCAACAAAAGTGCGAAAAGTGATTTTTCAACACTATCACAAGTACAAAAAGTGTTTTTTCCACACTAATACAAGGGCAAAAGTGGTTTCCTGCACCAACACAAGTGCGAAAAGTGGTTTTTCAACACTAACACAAGTGCGAAAAGTGGTTTTTCAACACTAACACAAGTGCGAAAAGTGGTTTTTCAACACTATCACAAGTGCAAAAAGTGTTTTTTCCACACTAATACAAGTGCAAAAGTGGTTTCCTGCACCAACACAAGTGCGAAAAGTGGTTTTTCAACACGAACACAAGTGCGAAAAGTGGTTTTTCAACACTAATTCAAGTGCGAAAAGTGGTTTTTCCACACTAATACAAGTGCAAAAGTGGCTTCCTGCACCAACACAAGTGCAAAAAGTGGTTTTTCAACACTAACACAAGTGCGAAAAGTGGTTTTTCAACACTATCACAAGTGCAAAAAGTGTTTTTACCACACTAATACAAGTGCAAAAGTGGTTTCCTGCACCAACACAAGTGCGAAAAGTGGTTTTTCAACACTATCACAAGTGCGAAAGTGGTTTTTCAACACTATCACAAGTGCAAAAAGTGTTTTTTCCACACTAATACAAGTGCAAAAGTGGTTTCCTGCACCAACACAAGTGCGAAAAGTGGTTTTTCAACACTAACACAAGTGCGAAAAGTGGTTTTTCAACACTAACACAAGTGCGAAAAGTGGTTTTTCCACACTAATACAAGTGCAAAAGTGGTTTCCTGCACCAACACAAGTGCGAAAAGTGGTTTTTCAACAATAACACAAGTGCAAAAAGTGGTTTTTCAACACTAACACAAGTGCGAAAAGTGGTTTTTCCACACTAATGCAAGTGCAAAAGTGGTTTCCTGCACCAACACAAGTGCGAAAAGTGGTTTCCTGCACCAACACAAGTGCGAAAAGTGGTTTTTCAACACTAACACAAGTGCGAAAAGTGGTTTTTCAACACTAACACAAGTGCGAAAAGTGGTTTTTCAACACTATCACAAGTGCAAAAAGTGTTTTTTCCACACTAATACAAGTGCAAAAGTGGTTTCCTGCACCAACACAAGTGCGAAAAGTGGTTTTTCAACACTAACACAAGTGCGAAAAGTGGTTTTTCAACACTAACACAAGTGCGAAAAGTGGTTTTTCAACACTATCACAAGTGCAAAAAGTGTTTTTTCCACACTAATACAAGTGCAAAAGTGGTTTCCTGCACCAACACAAGTGCGAAAAGTGGTTTTTCAACACTAACACAAGTGCAAAAAGTGGTTTTTCAACACTAACACAAGTGCGAAAAGTGGTTTTTCAACACTATCACAAGTGCAAAAAGTGTTTTTTCCACACTAATACATGTGCAAAAGTGGTTTCCTGCACCAACACAAGTGCGAAAAGTGGTTTTTCAACACTAACACAAGTGCGAAAAGTGGTTTTTCAACACTATCACAAGTGCAAAAAGTGTTTTTTCCACACTAATACAAGTGCAAAAGTGGTTTCCTGCACCAACACAAGTGCGAAAAGTGGTTTTTCAACACTAACACAAGTGCGAAAAGTGGTTTTTCAACACTAACACAAGTGCGAAAAGTGGTTTTTCAACACTATCACAAGTGCAAAAAGTGTTTTTTCCACACTAATACAAGTGCAAAAGTGGTTTCCTGCACCAACACAAGTGCGAAAAGTGGTTTTTCAACACTAACACAAGTGCGAAAAGTGGTTTTTCAACACTAACACAAGTGCGAAAGTGGTTTTTAAACACTATCACAAGTGCAAAAAGTGTTTTTTCCACACTAATACAAGTGCAAAAGTGGTTTCCTGCACCAACACAAGTGCGAAAAGTGGTTTTTCAACACTAACACAAGTGCGAAAAGTGGTTTTTCAAGACTAACACAAGTGAGAAAAGTGGTTTTTCCACACTAATACAAGTGCAAAAGTGGTTTCCTGCATCAACACAAGTGCGAAAAGTGGTTTTTCAACACTAACACAAGTGCGAAAAGTGGTTTTTCAACACTATCACAAGTGCAAAAAGTGTGTTTTCCACACTAATACAAGTGCAAAAGTGGTTTCCTGCACCAACACAAGTGCGAAAAGTGGTTTTTCAACACTAACACAAGTGCGAAAAGTGGTTTTTCAACACTAACACAAGTGCGAAAAGTGTTTTTTCCACACTAATACAAGTGCAAAAGTGGTTTCCTGCACCAACACAAGTGCGAAAAGTGGTTTTTCAACAATAACACAAGTGTGAAAAGTGGTTTTTCAACACTAACACAAGTGCGAAAAGTGGTTTTCCCACACTAATACAAGTACAAAAGTGGTTTCCTGCACCAACACAAGTGCGAAAAGTGGTTTTTCAACACCAACACAAGTGCGAAAAGTGGTTTTTCAACACTAACACAAGTGCGAAAAGTGGTTTTTCAACACGAACACAAGTGCGAAAAGTGTTTTTTCCACACTAATACAAGTGCAAAAGTGGTTTCCTGCACCAACACAAGTGCGAAAAGTGGTTTTTCAACACTAACACAAGTGCGAAAAGTGGTTTTTCAACAGTATCACAAGTGCAAAAAGTGTTTTTTCCACACTAATACAAGTGCAAAAGTGGTTTCCTGCACCAACACAAGTGCGAAAAGTGGTTTTTCAACACTAACACAAGTGCGAAAAGTGGTTTTTCAACACTATCACAAGTGCAAAAAGTGTTTTTTCCACACTAATACAAGTGCAAAAGTGGTTTCCTGCACCAACACCAGTGCGAAAAGTGGTTTTTCAACACTAACACATGTGCGAAAAGTGGTTTTTCAACACTAACACAAGTGCGAAAAGTGGTTTTTCAACACTATCACAAGTGCAAAAAGTGGTTTTTCCACACTAATACAAGTGCAAAAGTGGTTTCCTGCACCAACACAAGTGCGAAAAGTGGTTTTTCAACAATAACACAAGTGCGAAAAGTGGTTTTTCAACACTAACACAAGTGCGAAAAGTGGTTTTTCCACACTAATACAAGTGCAAAAGTGGTTTCCTGCACCAACACAAGTGCGAAAAGTGGTTTTTCAACACTAACACAAGTGCGAAAAGTGGTTTTTCAACACTATCACAAGTGCAAAAAGTGTTTTTTCCACACTAATACAAGTGCAAAAGTGGTTTCCTGCACCAACACAAGTGCGAAAAGTGATTTTTCAACACGAACACAAGTGCGAAAAGTGGTTTTTCAACACTAACACAAGTGCGAAAAGTGGTTTTTCAACACTAACACAAGTGCAAAAAGTGGTTTTTCAACACTATCACAAGTGCGAAAAGTGGTTTTTCAACACTATCACAAGTGCAACTAGATTCCTAGAAATCTAGGATTCTAGAACAAACTTTTGTTGCCAAAAAAAACTAAAGAAGAAGAAGATTCGTTTAGCTTCTCAGATAAAATAAATAATTACCTTCGGCGAAGGTATGCGCTCTACCGAGTGCCCGTTCTAGAACGGGGTTCTAGAACGGGGTTCTAGAACGGGCACTCGGTAGAGCGCATACCTTCGCCGCAGCTACTTTTGTTGCCAAAATAAAAGACTACAAGATCTGTGTAGCAAAGCCACACCTACGATTGCGTTATAGTGATGACGTCCTGGATGGACATCTTCTTCTTCAGTCGCTCATAACTTTGAGTGAAATACGATCGAGTTAAAAATAGTCAGAATTTGAGCAAATCTGTTTCCCAAAATCTAATCAAATGTGTCCCGTATAATAACCAATCATCCCACCAAATTTCATGCAATTCGGTTGAATACTTTTTGAGTTATGCGATTAACATACACACACACAGACATACAAATAAATACACAGCGATCAAAACATAACCTTCCGCTTTTGCGAAGGTAAAAAGTGTTTTTTCCACACTAATACAAGTGCAAAAGTGGTTTCCTGCACCAACACAAGTGCGAAAAGTGGTTTTTCAACACTAACACAAGTGCGAAAAGTGATTTTTCAACACTAATACAAGTGCAAAAGTGGTTTCCTGCACCAACACAAGTGCGAAAAGTGATTTTTCAACACTATCACAAGTACAAAAAGTGTTTTTTCCACACTAATACAAGTGCAAAAGTGGTTTCCTGCACCAACACAAGTGCGAAAAGTGGTTTTTCAACACTAACACAAGTGCGAAAAGTGGTTTTTCAACACTATCACAAGTGCAAAAAGTGCTTTTACCACACTAATACAAGTAAAAAAGTGGTTTCCTGCACCAACACAAGTGCGAAAAGTGGTTTTTCAACACTAACACAAGTGCGAAAAGTGGTTTTTCAACACTATCACAAGTGCAAAAAGTGTTTTTTCCACACTAATACAAGTGCAAAAGTGGTTTCCTGCACCAACACCAGTGCGAAAAGTGGTTTTTCAACACTAACACATGTGCGAAAAGTGGTTTTTCAACACTAACACAAGTGCGAAAAGTGGTTTTTCAACACTATCACAAGTGCAAAAAGTGGTTTTTCCACACTAATACAAGTGCAAAAGTGGTTTCCTGCTCCAACACAAGTGCGAAAAGTGGTTTTTCAACACTAACACAAGTGCGAAAAGTGATTTTTCAACACTAACACAAGTGCGAAAAGTGGTTTTTCCACACTTATACAAGTGCAAAAGTGGTTTCCTGCACCAACACAAGTGCGAAAAGTGGTTTTTCAACAATAACACAAGTGCGAAAAGTGGTTTTTCAACACTAACACTAGTGCGAAAAGTGGTTTTTCCACACTAATACAAGTGCAAAAGTGGTTTCCTGCACCAACACAAGTGCGAAAAGTGATTTTTCAACACTAACACAAGTGCGAAAAGTGGTTTTTCAACACTAACACAAGTGCGAAAAGTGGTTTTTCAACACTAACACAAGTGCAAAAAGTAGTTTTTCCACACTAATACAAGTGCAAAAGTGGTTTCCTGCACCAACACAAGTGCGAAAAGTGGTTTTTCAACACTAACACAAGTGCGAAAAGTGGTTTTTCAACACTAACACAAGTGCGAAAAGTGGTTTTTCAACACTATCACAAGTGCAAAAAGTGTTTTTTCCACACTAATACAAGTGCAAAAGTGGTTTCCTGCACCAACACAAGTGCAAAAAGTGGTTTTTCAACACTAACACAAGTGCGAAAAGTGATTTTTCAACACTAATACAAGTGCAAAAGTGGTTTCCTGCACCAACACAAGTGCGAAAAGTGATTTTTGAACACTATCACAAGTACAAAAAGTGTTTTTTCCACACTAATACAAGGGCAAAAGTGGTTTCCTGCACCAACACAAGTGCGAAAAGTGGTTTTTCAACACTAACACAAGTGCGAAAAGTGGTTTTTCAACACTAACACAAGTGCGAAAAGTGGTTTTTCAACACTATCACAAGTGCAAAAAGTGTTTTTTCCACACTAATACAAGTGCAAAAGTGGTTTCCTGCACCAACACAAGTGCGAAAAGTGGTTTTTCAACACGAACACAAGTGCGAAAAGTGGTTTTTCAACACTAATTCAAGTGCGAAAAGTGGTTTTTCCACACTAATACAAGTGCAAAAGTGGCTTCCTGCACCAACACAAGTGCAAAAAGTGGTTTTTCAACACTAACACAAGTGCGAAAAGTGGTTTTTCAACACTATCACAAGTGCAAAAAGTGTTTTTAACCACACTAATACAAGTGCAAAAGTGGTTTCCTGCACCAACACAAGTGCGAAAAGTGGTTTTTCAACACTATCACAAGTGCGAAAGTGGTTTTTCAACACTATCACAAGTGCAAAAAGTGTTTTTTCCACACTAATACAAGTGCAAAAGTGGTTTCCTGCACCAACACAAGTGCGAAAAGTGGTTTTTCAACACTAACACAAGTGCGAAAAGTGGTTTTTCAACACTAACACAAGTGCGAAAAGTGGTTTTTCCACACTAATACAAGTGCAAAAGTGGTTTCCTGCACCAACACAAGTGCGAAAAGTGGTTTTTCAACAATAACACAAGTGCGAAAAGTGGTTTTTCAACACTAACACAAGTGCGAAAAGTGGTTTTTCCACACTAATGCAAGTGCAAAAGTGGTTTCCTGCACCAACGCAAGTGCGAAAAGTGGTTTCCTGCACCAACACAAGTGCGAAAAGTGGTTTTTCAACACTAACACAAGTGCGAAAAGTGGTTTTTCAACACTAACACAAGTGCGAAAAGTGGTTTTTCAACACTATCACAAGTGCAAAAAGTGTTTTTTCCACACTAATACAAGTGCAAAAGTGGTTTCCTGCACCAACACAAGTGCGAAAAGTGGTTTTTCAACACTAACACAAGTGCGAAAAGTGGTTTTTCAACACTAACACAAGTGCGAAAAGTGGTTTTTCAACACTATCACAAGTGCAAAAAGTGTTTTTTCCACACTAATACAAGTGCAAAAGTGGTTTCCTGCACCAACACAAGTGCGAAAAGTGGTTTTTCAACACTAACACAAGTGCGAAAAGTGGTTTTTCAACACTAACACAAGTGCGAAAAGTGGTTTTTCAACACTATCACAAGTGCAAAAAGTGTTTTTTCCACACTAATACATGTGCAAAAGTGGTTTCCTGCACCAACACAAGTGCGAAAAGTGGTTTTTCAACACTAACACAAGTGCGAAAAGTGGTTTTTCAACACTATCACAAGTGCAAAAAGTGTTTTTTCCACACTAATACAAGTGCAAAAGTGGTTTCCTGCACCAACACAAGTGCGAAAAGTGGTTTTTCAACACTAACACAAGTGCGAAAAGTGGTTTTTCAACACTAACACAAGTGCGAAAAGTGGTTTTTCAACACTATCACAAGTGCAAAAAGTGTTTTTTCCACACTAATACAAGTGCAAAAGTGGTTTCCTGCACCAACACAAGTGCGAAAAGTGGTTTTTCAACACTAACACAAGTGCGAAAAGTGGTTTTTCAACACTAACACAAGTGCGAAAGTGGTTTTTAAACACTATCACAAGTGCAAAAAGTGTTTTTTCCACACTAATACAAGTGCAAAAGTGGTTTCCTGCACCAACACAAGTGCGAAAAGTGGTTTTTCATCACTAACACAAGTGCGAAAAGTGGTTTTTCAAGACTAACACAAGTGAGAAAAGTGGTTTTTCCACACTAATACAAGTGCAAAAGTGGTTTCCTGCATCAACACAAGTGCGAAAAGTGGTTTTTCAACACTAACACAAGTGCGAAAAGTGGTTTTTCAACACTATCACAAGTGCAAAAAGTGTGTTTTCCACACTAATACAAGTGCAAAAGTGGTTTCCTGCACCAACACAAGTGCGAAAAGTGGTTTTTCAACACTAACACAAGTGCGAAAAGTGGTTTTTCAACACTAACACAAGTGCGAAAAGTGTTTTTTCCACACTAATACAAGTGCAAAAGTGGTTTCCTGCACCAACACAAGTGCGAAAAGTGGTTTTTCAACAATAACACAAGTGTGAAAAGTGGTTTTTCAACACTAACACAAGTGCGAAAAGTGGTTTTCCCACACTAATACAAGTACAAAAGTGGTTTCCTGCACCAACACAAGTGCGAAAAGTGGTTTTTCAACACCAACACAAGTGCGAAAAGTGGTTTTTCAACACTAACACAAGTGCGAAAAGTGGTTTTTCAACACGAACACAAGTGCGAAAAGTGTTTTTTCCACACTAATACAAGTGCAAAAGTGGTTTCCTGCACCAACACAAGTGCGAAAAGTGGTTTTTCAACACTAACACAAGTGCGAAAAGTGGTTTTTCAACAGTATCACAAGTGCAAAAAGTGTTTTTTCCACACTAATACAAGTGCAAAAGTGGTTTCCTGCACCAACACAAGTGCGAAAAGTGGTTTTTCAACACTAACACAAGTGCGAAAAGTGGTTTTTCAACACAATCACAAGTGCAAAAAGTGTTTTTTCCACACTAATACAAGTGCAAAAGTGGTTTCCTGCACCAACACCAGTGCGAAAAGTGGTTTTTCAACACTAACACATGTGCGAAAAGTGGTTTTTCAACACTAACACAAGTGCGAAAAGTGGTTTTTCAACACTATCACAAGTGCAAAAAGTGGTTTTTCCACGCTAATACAAGTGCAAAAGTGGTTTCCTGCACCAACACAAGTGCGAAAAGTGGTTTTTCAACAATAACACAAGTGCGAAAAGTGGTTTTTCAACACTAACACAAGTGCGAAAAGTGGTTTTTCCACACTAATACAAGTGCAAAAGTGGTTTCCTGCACCAACACAAGTGCGAAAAGTGGTTTTTCAACACTAACACAAGTGCGAAAAGTGGTTTTTCAACACTATCACAAGTGCAAAAAGTGTTTTTTCCACACTAATACAAGTGCAAAAGTGGTTTCCTGCACCAACACAAGTGCGAAAAGTGATTTTTCAACACGAACACAAGTGCGAAAAGTGGTTTTTCAACACTAACACAAGTGCGAAAAGTGGTTTTTCAACACTAACACAAGTGCAAAAAGTAGTTTTTCCACACTAATACAAGTGCAAAAGTGGTTTCCTGCACCAACACAAGTGCGAAAAGTGGTTTTTCAACACTAACACAAGTGCAAAAAGTGGTTTTTCAACACTATCACAAGTGCGAAAAGTGGTTTTTCAACACTATCACAAGTGCAACTAGATTCCTAGAAATCTAGGATTCTAGAACAAACTTTTGTTGCCAAAAAAAAACTAAAGAAGAAGAAGATTCGTTTAGCTTCTCAGATAAAATAAATAATTACCTTCGGCGAAGGTATGCGCTCTACCGAGTGCCCGTTCTAGAACGGGGTTCTAGAACGGGGTTCTAGAACGGGCACTCGGTAGAGCGCATACCTTCGCCGCAGCTACTTTTGTTGCCAAAATAAAAGACTACAAGATCTGTGTAGCAAAGCCACACCTACGATTGCGTTATAGTGATGACGTCCTGGATGGACATCTTCTTCTTCAGTCGCGCATAACTTTGAGTGAAATACGATCGAGTTAAAAATAGTCAGAATTTGAGCAAATCTGTTTCATTCGTTTGTTAATATGCCTCATCTATTGTCAAATCTGCAATTATAATTTTTTTTGAGGTTGAAATGATCGCGGGAGATCGCGTTATAGTGATGACGTCCTGGATGGACATCTTCTTCTTCAGTCGCTCATAACTTTGAGTGAAATACGATCGAGTTAAAAATAGTCAGAATTTGAGCAAATCTGTTTCCCAAAATCTAATCAAATGTGTCCCGTATAATAACCAATCATCCCACCAAATTTCATGCAATTCGGTTGAATACTTTTTGAGTTATGCGATTAACATACACACACACAGACATACAAATAAATACACAGCGATCAAAACATAACCTTCCGCTTTTGCGAAGGTAAAAAGTGTTTTTTCCACACTAATACAAGTGCAAAAGTGGTTTCCTGCACCAACACAAGTGCGAAAAGTGGTTTTTCAACACTAACACAAGTGCGAAAAGTGATTTTTCAACACTAATACAAGTGCAAAAGTGGTTTCCTGCACCAACACAAGTGCGAAAAGTGATTTTTCAACACTATCACAAGTACAAAAAGTGTTTTTTCCACACTAATACAAGTGCAAAAGTGGTTTCCTGCACCAACACAAGTGCGAAAAGTGGTTTTTCAACACTAACACAAGTGCGAAAAGTGGTTTTTCAACACTATCACAAGTGCAAAAAGTGCTTTTACCACACTAATACAAGTAAAAAAGTGGTTTCCTGCACCAACACAAGTGCGAAAAGTGGTTTTTCAACACTAACACAAGTGCGAAAAGTGGTTTTTCAACACTATCACAAGTGCAAAAAGTGTTTTTTCCACACTAATACAAGTGCAAAAGTGGTTTCCTGCACCAACACAAGTGCGAAAAGTGGTTTTTCAACACTAACACAAGTGCGAAAAGTGGTTTTTCAACACTAACACAAGTGCGAAAAGTGGTTTTTCAACACTATCACAAGTGCAAAAAGTGTTTTTTCCACACTAATACAAGTGCAAAAGTGGTGTCCTGCACCAACACAAGTGCGAAAAGTGTTTTTTCAACACTAACACAAGTGCGAAAAGTGGTTTTTCAACACTAACACAAGTGCGAAAAGTGGTTTCCTGCACCAACACAAGTGCGAAAAGTGGTTTTTCAACACTAACACAAGTGCGAAAAGTGGTTTTTCAACACTATCACAAGTGCAAAAAGTGTGTTTTCCACACTAATACAAGTGCAAAAGTGGTTTCCTGCACCAACACAAGTGCGAAAAGTGGTCTTTCAACACTAACACAAGTGCGAAAAGTGGTTTTTCAACACTAACACAAGTGCGAAAAGTGTTTTTTCCACACTAATACAAGTGCAAAAGTGGTTTCCTGCACCTACACAAGTGCGAAAAGTGGTTTTTCAACAATAACACAAGTGCGAAAAGTGGTTTTTCAACACTAACACAAGTGCGAAAAGTGGTTTTTCAACACTATCACAAGTGCAAAAAGTGTTTTTACCACACTAATACAAGTGCAAAAGTGGTTTCCTGCACCAACACAAGTGCGAAAAGTGGTTTTTCAACACTAACACAAGTGCGAAAAGTGGTTTTTCAACACTAACACAAGTGTGAAAAGTGGTTTTTCAACACTATCACAAGTGCAAAAAGTGTTTTTACCATACTAATACAAGTGCAAAAGTGGTTTCCTGCACCAACACAAGTGCGAAAAGTGGTTTTTCAACACTAACACAAGTGCGAAAAGTGGTTTTTCAACACTATCACAAGTGCAAAAAGTGTTTTTTCCACACTAATACAAGTGCAAAAGTGGTTTCCTGCACCAACACCAGTGCGAAAAGTGGTTTTTCAACACTAACACATGTGCGAAAAGTGGTTTTTCAACACTAACACAAGTGCGAAAAGTGGTTTTTCAACACTATCACAAGTGCAAAAAGTGGTTTTTCCACACTAATACAAGTGCAAAAGTGGTTTCCTGCTCCAACACAAGTGCGAAAAGTGGTTTTTCAACACTAACACAAGTGCGAAAAGTGATTTTTCAACACTAACACAAGTGCGAAAAGTGGTTTTTCCACACTTATACAAGTGCAAAAGTGGTTTCCTGCACCAACACAAGTGCGAAAAGTGGTTTTTCAACAATAACACAAGTGCGAAAAGTGGTTTTTCAACACTAACACAAGTGCGAAAAGTGGTTTTTCCACACTAATACAAGTGCAAAAGTGGTTTCCTGCACCAACACAAGTGCGAAAAGTGGTTTTTCAACACTAACACAAGTGCGAAAAGTGGTTTTTCAACACTATCACAAGTGCAAAAAGTGTTTTTTCCACACTAATACAAGTGCAAAAGTGGTTTCCTGCACCAACACAAGTGCGAAAAGTGATTTTTCAACACTAACACAAGTGCGAAAAGTGGTTTTTCAACACTAACACAAGTGCGAAAAGTGGTTTTTCAACACTAACACAAGTGCAAAAAGTAGTTTTTCCACACTAATACAAGTGCAAAAGTGGTTTCCTGCACCAACACAAGTGCGAAAAGTGGTTTTTCAACACTAACACAAGTGCGAAAAGTGGTTTTTCAACACTAACACAAGTGCGAAAAGTGGTTTTTCAACACTAACACAAGTGCGAAAAGTGGTTTTTCAACACTATCACAAGTGCAAAAAGTGTTTTTTCCACACTAATACAAGTGCAAAAGTGGTTTCCTGCACCAACACAAGTGCGAAAAGTGGTTTTTCAACACTAACACAAGTGCGAAAAGTGGTTTTTCAACACTAACACAAGTGCGAAAGTGGTTTTTAAACACTATCACAAGTGCAAAAAGTGTTTTTTCCACACTAATACAAGTGCAAAAGTGGTTTCCTGCACCAACACAAGTGCGAAAAGTGGTTTTTCAACACTAACACAAGTGCGAAAAGTGGTTTTTCAAGACTAACACAAGTGAGAAAAGTGGTTTTTCCACACTAATACAAGTGCAAAAGTGGTTTCCTGCATCAACACAAGTGCGAAAAGTGGTTTTTCAACACTAACACAAGTGCGAAAAGTGGTTTTTCAACACTATCACAAGTGCAAAAAGTGTGTTTTCCACACTAATACAAGTGCAAAAGTGGTTTCCTGCACCAACACAAGTGCGAAAAGTGGTTTTTCAACACTAACACAAGTGCGAAAAGTGGTTTTTCAACACTAACACAAGTGCGAAAAGTGTTTTTTCCACACTAATACAAGTGCAAAAGTGGTTTCCTGCACCAACACAAGTGCGAAAAGTGGTTTTTCAACAATAACACAAGTGTGAAAAGTGGTTTTTCAACACTAACACAAGTGCGAAAAGTGGTTTTCCCACACTAATACAAGTACAAAAGTGGTTTCCTGCACCAACACAAGTGCGAAAAGTGGTTTTTCAACACCAACACAAGTGCGAAAAGTGGTTTTTCAACACTAACACAAGTGCGAAAAGTGGTTTTTCAACACGAACACAAGTGTGAAAAGTGTTTTTTCCACACTAATACAAGTGCAAAAGTGGTTTCCTGCACCAACACAAGTGCGAAAAGTGGTTTTTCAACACTAACACAAGTGCGAAAAGTGGTTTTTCAACAGTATCACAAGTGCAAAAAGTGTTTTTTCCACACTAATACAAGTGCAAAAGTGGTTTCCTGCACCAACACAAGTGCGAAAAGTGGTTTTTCAACACTAACACAAGTGCGAAAAGTGGTTTTTCAACACTATCACAAGTGCAAAAAGTGTTTTTTCCACACTAATACAAGTGCAAAAGTGGTTTCCTGCACCAACACCAGTGCGAAAAGTGGTTTTTCAACACTAACACATGTGCGAAAAGTGGTTTTTCAACACTAACACAAGTGCGAAAAGTGGTTTTTCAACACTATCACAAGTGCAAAAAGTGGTTTTTCCACACTAATACAAGTGCAAAAGTGGTTTCCTGCACCAACACAAGTGCGAAAAGTGGTTTTTCAACAATAACACAAGTGCGAAAAGTGGTTTTTCAACACTAACACAAGTGCGAAAAGTGGTTTTTCCACACTAATACAAGTGCAAAAGTGGTTTCCTGCACCAATACAAGTGCGAAAAGTGGTTTTTCAACACTAACACAAGTGCGAAAAGTGGTTTTTCAACACTATCACAAGTGCAAAAAGTGTTTTTCCCACACTAATACAAGTGCAAAAGTGGTTTCCTGCACCAACACAAGTGCGAAAAGTGATTTTTCAACACGAACACAAGTGCGAAAAGTGGTTTTTCAACACTAACACAAGTGCGAAAAGTGGTTTTTCAACACTAACACAAGTGCAAAAAGTAGTTTTTCCACACTAATACAAGTGCAAAAGTGGTTTCCTGCACCAACACAAGTGCGAAAAGTGGTTTTTCAACACTAACACAAGTGCAAAAAGTGGTTTTTCAACACTATCACAAGTGCGAAAAGTGGTTTTTCAACACTATCACAAGTGCAACTAGATTCCTAGAAATCTAGGATTCTAGAACAAACTTTTGTTGCCAAAAAAAACTAAAGAAGAAGAAGATTCGTTTAGCTTCTCAGATAAAATAAATAATTACCTTCGGCGAAGGTATGCGCTCTACCGAGTGCCCGTTCTAGAACGGGGTTCTAGAACGGGGTTCTAGAACGGGCACTCGGTAGAGCGCATACCTTCGCCGCAGCTACTTTTGTTGCCAAAATAAAAGACTACAAGATCTGTGTAGCAAAGCCACACCTACGATTGCGTTATAGTGATGACGTCCTGGATGGACATCTTCTTCTTCAGTCGCGCATAACTTTGAGTGAAATACGATCGAGTTAAAAATAGTCAGAATTTGAGCAAATCTGTTTCATTCGTTTGTTAATATGCCTCATCTATTGTCAAATCTGCAATTATAATTTTTTTTGAGGTTGAAATGATCGCGGGAGATCGCGTTATAGTGATGACGTCCTGGATGGACATCTTCTTCTTCAGTCGCTCATAACTTTGAGTGAAATACGATCGAGTTAAAAATAGTCAGAATTTGAGCAAATCTGTTTCCCAAAATCTAATCAAATGTGTCCCGTATAATAACCAATCATCCCACCAAATTTCATGCAATTCGGTTGAATACTTTTTGAGTTATGCGATTAACATACACACACACAGACATACAAATAAATACACAGCGATCAAAACATAACCTTCCGCTTTTGCGAAGGTAAAAAGTGTTTTTTCCACACTAATACAAGTGCAAAAGTGGTTTCCTGCACCAACACAAGTGCGAAAAGTGGTTTTTCAACACTAACACAAGTGCGAAAAGTGATTTTTCAACACTAATACAAGTGCAAAAGTGGTTTCCTGCACCAACACAAGTGCGAAAAGTGATTTTTCAACACTATCACAAGTACAAAAAGTGTTTTTTCCACACTAATACAAGTGCAAAAGTGGTTTCCTGCACCAACACAAGTGCGAAAAGTGGTTTTTCAACACTAACACAAGTGCGAAAAGTGGTTTTTCAACACTATCACAAGTGCAAAAAGTGCTTTTACCACACTAATACAAGTAAAAAAGTGGTTTCCTGCACCAACACAAGTGCGAAAAGTGGTTTTTCAACACTAACACAAGTGCGAAAAGTGGTTTTTCAACACTATCACAAGTGCAAAAAGTGTTTTTTCCACACTAATACAAGTGCAAAAGTGGTTTCCTGCACCAACACAAGTGCGAAAAGTGGTTTTTCAACACTAACACAAGTGCGAAAAGTGGTTTTTCAACACTAACACAAGTGCGAAAAGTGGTTTTTCAACACTATCACAAGTGCAAAAAGTGTTTTTTCCACACTAATACAAGTGCAAAAGTGGTGTCCTGCACCAACACAAGTGCGAAAAGTGTTTTTTCAACACTAACACAAGTGCGAAAAGTGGTTTTTCAACACTAACACAAGTGCGAAAAGTGGTTTCCTGCACCAACACAAGTGCGAAAAGTGGTTTTTCAACACTAACACAAGTGCGAAAAGTGGTTTTTCAACACTATCACAAGTGCAAAAAGTGTGTTTTCCACACTAATACAAGTGCAAAAGTGGTTTCCTGCACCAACACAAGTGCGAAAAGTGGTCTTTCAACACTAACACAAGTGCGAAAAGTGGTTTTTCAACACTAACACAAGTGCGAAAAGTGTTTTTTCCACACTAATACAAGTGCAAAAGTGGTTTCCTGCACCAACACAAGTGCGAAAAGTGGTTTTTCAACAATAACACAAGTGCGAAAAGTGGTTTTTCAACACTAACACAAGTGCGAAAAGTGGTTTTTCAACACTATCACAAGTGCAAAAAGTGTTTTTACCACACTAATACAAGTGCAAAAGTGGTTTCCTGCACCAACACAAGTGCGAAAAGTGGTTTTTCAACACTAACACAAGTGCGAAAAGTGGTTTTTCAACACTAACACAAGTGTGAAAAGTGGTTTTTCAACACTATCACAAGTGCAAAAAGTGTTTTTACCATACTAATACAAGTGCAAAAGTGGTTTCCTGCACCAACACAAGTGCGAAAAGTGGTTTTTCAACACTAACACAAGTGCGAAAAGTGGTTTTTCAACACTATCACAAGTGCAAAAAGTGTTTTTTCCACACTAATACAAGTGCAAAAGTGGTTTCCTGCACCAACACCAGTGCGAAAAGTGGTTTTTCAACACTAACACATGTGCGAAAAGTGGTTTTTCAACACTAACACAAGTGCGAAAAGTGGTTTTTCAACACTATCACAAGTGCAAAAAGTGGTTTTTCCACACTAATACAAGTGCAAAAGTGGTTTCCTGCTCCAACACAAGTGCGAAAAGTGGTTTTTCAACACTAACACAAGTGCGAAAAGTGATTTTTCAACACTAACACAAGTGCGAAAAGTGGTTTTTCCACACTTATACAAGTGCAAAAGTGGTTTCCTGCACCAACACAAGTGCGAAAAGTGGTTTTTCAACAATAACACAAGTGCGAAAAGTGGTTTTTCAACACTAACACAAGTGCGAAAAGTGGTTTTTCCACACTAATACAAGTGCAAAAGTGGTTTCCTGCACCAACACTATTTCGAAAAGTGGTTTTTCAACACTAACACAAGTGCGAAAAGTGGTTTTTCAACACTATCACAAGTGCAAAAAGTGTTTTTTCCACACTAATACAAGTGCAAAAGTGGTTTCCTGCACCAACACAAGTGCGAAAAGTGATTTTTCAACACTAACACAAGTGCGAAAAGTGGTTTTTCAACACTAACACAAGTGCGAAAAGTGGTTTTTCAACACTAACACAAGTGCAAAAAGTAGTTTTTCCACACTAATACAAGTGCAAAAGTGGTTTCCTGCACCAACACAAGTGCGAAAAGTGGTTTTTCAACACTAACACAAGTGCGAAAAGTGGTTTTTCAACACTAACACAAGTGCGAAAAGTGGTTTTTCAACACTATCACAAGTGCAAAAAGTGTTTTTTCCACACTAATACAAGTGCAAAAGTGGTTTCCTGCACCAACACAAGTGCAAAAAGTGGTTTTTCAACACTAACACAAGTGCGAAAAGTGATTTTTCAACACTAATACAAGTGCAAAAGTGGTTTCCTGCACCAACACAAGTGCGAAAAGTGATTTTTCAACACTATCACAAGTACAAAAAGTGTTTTTTCCACACTAATACAAGGGCAAAAGTGGTTTCCTGCACCAACACAAGTGCGAAAAGTGGTTTTTCAACACTAACACAAGTGCGAAAAGTGGTTTTTCAACACTAACACAAGTGCGAAAAGTGGTTTTTCAACACTATCACAAGTGCAAAAAGTGTTTTTTCCACACTAATACAAGTGCAAAAGTGGTTTCCTGCACCAACACAAGTGCGAAAAGTGGTTTTTCAACACGAACACAAGTGCGAAAAGTGGTTTTTCAACACTAATTCAAGTGCGAAAAGTGGTTTTTCCACACTAATACAAGTGCAAAAGTGGCTTCCTGCACCAACACAAGTGCAAAAAGTGGTTTTTCAACACTAACACAAGTGCGAAAAGTGGTTTTTCAACACTATCACAAGTGCAAAAAGTGTTTTTACCACACTAATACAAGTGCAAAAGTGGTTTCCTGCACCAACACAAGTGCGAAAAGTGGTTTTTCAACACTATCACAAGTGCGAAAGTGGTTTTTCAACACTATCACAAGTGCAAAAAGTGTTTTTTCCACACTAATACAAGTGCAAAAGTGGTTTCCTGCACCAACACAAGTGCGAAAAGTGGTTTTTCAACACTAACACAAGTGCGAAAAGTGGTTTTTCAACACTAACACAAGTGCGAAAAGTGGTTTTTCCACACTAATACAAGTGCAAAAGTGGTTTCCTGCACCAACACAAGTGCGAAAAGTGGTTTTTCAACAATAACACAAGTGCGAAAAGTGGTTTTTCAACACTAACACAAGTGCGAAAAGTGGTTTTTCCACACTAATGCAAGTGCAAAAGTGGTTTCCTGCACCAACACAAGTGCGAAAAGTGGTTTTTCAACACTAACACAAGTGCGAAAAGTGGTTTTTCAACACTATCACAAGTGCAAAAAGTGTTTTTTCCACACTAATACAAGTGCAAAAGTGGTTTCCTGCACCAACACAAGTGCGAAAAGTGGTTTTTCAACACTAACACAAGTGCGTAAAGTGGTTTTTCAACACTAACACAAGTGCGAAAAGTGGTTTTTCAACACTATCACAAGTGCAAAAAGTGTTTTTTCCACACTAATACAAGTGCAAAAGTGGTTTCCTGCACCAACACAAGTGCGAAAAGTGGTTTTTCAACAATAACACAAGTGCGAAAAGTGGTTTTTCAACACTAACACAAGTGCGAAAAGTGGTTTTTCCACACTAATACAAGTGCAAAAGTGGTTTCCGGCACCAACACAAGTGCGAAAAGTGGTTTTTCAACACTAACACAAGTGCGAAAAGTGGTTTTTCAACACTATCACAAGTGCAAAAAGTGTTTTTTCCACACTAATACAAGTGCAAAAGTGGTTTCCTGCACCAACACAAGTGCGAAAAGTGATTTTTCAACACGAACACAAGTGCGAAAAGTGGTTTTTCAACACTAACACAAGTGCGAAAAGTGGTTTTTCAACACTAACACAAGTGCAAAAAGTAGTTTTTCCACACTAATACAAGTGCAAAAGTGGTTTCCTGCACCAACACAAGTGCGAAAAGTGGTTTTTCAACACTAACACAAGTGCAAAAAGTGGTTTTTCAACACTATCACAAGTGCGAAAAGTGGTTTTTCAACACTATCACAAGTGCAACTAGATTCCTAGAAATCTAGGATTCTAGAACAAACTTTTGTTGCCAAAAAAAACTAAAGAAGAAGAAGATTCGTTTAGCTTCTCAGATAAAATAAATAATTACCTTCGGCGAAGGTATGCGCTCTACCGAGTGCCCGTTCTAGAACGGGGTTCTAGAACGGGGTTCTAGAACGGGCACTCGGTAGAGCGCATACCTTCGCCGCAGCTACTTTTGTTGCCAAAATAAAAGACTACAAGATCTGTGTAGCAAAGCCACACCTACGATTGCGTTATAGTGATGACGTCCTGGATGGACATCTTCTTCTTCAGTCGCGCATAACTTTGAGTGAAATACGATCGAGTTAAAAATAGTCAGAATTTGAGCAAATCTGTTTCATTCGTTTGTTAATATGCCTCATCTATTGTCAAATCTGCAATTATAATTTTTTTTGAGGTTGAAATGATCGCGGGAGATCGCGTTATAGTGATGACGTCCTGGATGGACATCTTCTTCTTCAGTCGCTCATAACTTTGAGTGAAATACGATCGAGTTAAAAATAGTCAGAATTTGAGCAAATCTGTTTCCCAAAATCTAATCAAATGTGTCCCGTATAATAACCAATCATCCCACCAAATTTCATGCAATTCGGTTGAATACTTTTTGAGTTATGCGATTAACATACACACACACAGACATACAAATAAATACACAGCGATCAAAACATAACCTTCCGCTTTTGCGAAGGTAAAAAGTGTTTTTTCCACACTAATACAAGTGCAAAAGTGGTTTCCTGCACCAACACAAGTGCGAAAAGTGGTTTTTCAACACTAACACAAGTGCGAAAAGTGATTTTTCAACACTAATACAAGTGCAAAAGTGGTTTCCTGCACCAACACAAGTGCGAAAAGTGATTTTTCAACACTATCACAAGTACAAAAAGTGTTTTTTCCACACTAATACAAGTGCAAAAGTGGTTTCCTGCACCAACACAAGTGCGAAAAGTGGTTTTTCAACACTAACACAAGTGCGAAAAGTGGTTTTTCAACACTATCACAAGTGCAAAAAGTGCTTTTACCACACTAATACAAGTAAAAAAGTGGTTTCCTGCACCAACACAAGTGCGAAAAGTGGTTTTTCAACACTAACACAAGTGCGAAAAGTGGTTTTTCAACACTATCACAAGTGCAAAAAGTGTTTTTTCCACACTAATACAAGTGCAAAAGTGGTTTCCTGCACCAACACAAGTGCGAAAAGTGGTTTTTCAACACTAACACAAGTGCGAAAAGTGGTTTTTCAACACTAACACAAGTGCGAAAAGTGGTTTTTCAACACTATCACAAGTGCAAAAAGTGTTTTTTCCACACTAATACAAGTGCAAAAGTGGTGTCCTGCACCAACACAAGTGCGAAAAGTGTTTTTTCAACACTAACACAAGTGCGAAAAGTGGTTTTTCAACACTAACACAAGTGCGAAAAGTGGTTTCCTGCACCAACACAAGTGCGAAAAGTGGTTTTTCAACACTAACACAAGTGCGAAAAGTGGTTTTTCAACACTATCACAAGTGCAAAAAGTGTGTTTTCCACACTAATACAAGTGCAAAAGTGGTTTCCTGCACCAACACAAGTGCGAAAAGTGGTCTTTCAACACTAACACAAGTGCGAAAAGTGGTTTTTCAACACTAACACAAGTGCGAAAAGTGTTTTTTCCACACTAATACAAGTGCAAAAGTGGTTTCCTGCACCAACACAAGTGCGAAAAGTGGTTTTTCAACAATAACACAAGTGCGAAAAGTGGTTTTTCAACACTAACACAAGTGCGAAAAGTGGTTTTTCAACACTATCACAAGTGCAAAAAGTGTTTTTACCACACTAATACAAGTGCAAAAGTGGTTTCCTGCACCAACACAAGTGCGAAAAGTGGTTTTTCAACACTAACACAAGTGCGAAAAGTGGTTTTTCAACACTATCACAAGTGCAAAAAGTGTTTTTTCCACACTAATACAAGTGCAAAAGTGGTTTCCTGCACCAACACAAGTGCGAAAAGTGGTTTTTCAACACTAACACAAGTGCGAAAAGTGGTTTTTCAACACTATCACAAGTGCAAAAAGTATTTTTTCCACACTAATACAAGTGCAAAAGTGGTTTCCTGCACCAACACCAGTGCGAAAAGTGGTTTTTCAACACTAACACATGTGCGAAAAGTGGTTTTTCAACACTAACACAAGTGCGAAAAGTGGTTTTTCAACACTATCACAAGTGCAAAAAGTGGTTTTTCCACACTAATACAAGTGCAAAAGTGGTTTCCTGCTCCAACACAAGTGCGAAAAGTGGTTTTTCAACACTAACACAAGTGCGAAAAGTGATTTTTCAACACTAACACAAGTGCGAAAAGTGGTTTTTCCACACTTATACAAGTGCAAAAGTGGTTTCCTGCACCAACACAAGTGCGAAAAGTGGTTTTTCAACAATAACACAAGTGCGAAAAGTGGTTTTTCAACACTAACACAAGTGCGAAAAGTGGTTTTTCCACACTAATACAAGTGCAAAAGTGGTTTCCTGCACCAACACAAGTGCGAAAAGTGGTTTTTCAACACTAACACAAGTGCGAAAAGTGGTTTTTCAACACTATCACAAGTGCAAAAAGTGTTTTTTCCACACTAATACAAGTGCAAAAGTGGTTTCCTGCACCAACACAAGTGCGAAAAGTGATTTTTCAACACTAACACAAGTGCGAAAAGTGGTTTTTCAACACTAACACAAGTGCGAAAAGTGGTTTTTCAACACTAACACAAGTGCAAAAAGTAGTTTTTCCACACTAATACAAGTGCAAAAGTGGTTTCCTGCACCAACACAAGTGCGAAAAGTGGTTTTTCAACACTAACACAAGTGCGAAAAGTGGTTTTTCAACACTAACACAAGTGCGAAAAGTGGTTTTTCAACACTATCACAAGTGCAAAAAGTGTTTTTTCCACACTAATACAAGTGCAAAAGTGGTTTCCTGCACCAACACAAGTGCAAAAAGTGGTTTTTCAACACTAACACAAGTGCGAAAAGTGATTTTTCAACACTAATACAAGTGCAAAAGTGGTTTCCTGCACCAACACAAGTGCGAAAAGTGATTTTTCAACACTATCACAAGTACAAAAAGTGTTTTTTCCACACTAATACAAGGGCAAAAGTGGTTTCCTGCACCAACACAAGTGCGAAAAGTGGTTTTTCAACACTAACACAAGTGCGAAAAGTGGTTTTTCAACACTAACACAAGTGCGAAAAGTGGTTTTTCAACACTATCACAAGTGCAAAAAGTGTTTTTTCCACACTAATACAAGTGCAAAAGTGGTTTCCTGCACCAACACAAGTGCGAAAAGTGGTTTTTCAACACGAACACAAGTGCGAAAAGTGGTTTTTCAACACTAATTCAAGTGCGAAAAGTGGTTTTTCCACACTAATACAAGTGCAAAAGTGGCTTCCTGCACCAACACAAGTGCAAAAAGTGGTTTTTCAACACTAACACAAGTGCGAAAAGTGGTTTTTCAACACTATCACAAGTGCAAAAAGTGTTTTTACCACACTAATACAAGTGCAAAAGTGGTTTCCTGCACCAACACAAGTGCGAAAAGTGGTTTTTCAACACTATCACAAGTGCGAAAGTGGTTTTTCAACACTATCACAAGTGCAAAAAGTGTTTTTTCCACACTAATACAAGTGCAAAAGTGGTTTCCTGCACCAACACAAGTGCGAAAAGTGGTTTTTCAACACTAACACAAGTGCGAAAAGTGGTTTTTCAACACTAACACAAGTGCGAAAAGTGGTTTTTCCACACTAATACAAGTGCAAAAGTGGTTTCCTGCACCAACACAAGTGCGAAAAGTGGTTTTTCAACAATAACACAAGTGCGAAAAGTGGTTTTTCAACACTAACACAAGTGCGAAAAGTGGTTTTTCCACACTAATGCAAGTGCAAAAGTGGTTTCCTGCACCAACACAAGTGCGAAAAGTGGTTTTTCAACACTAACACAAGTGCGAAAAGTGGTTTTTCAACACTATCACAAGTGCAAAAAGTGTTTTTTCCACACTAATACAAGTGCAAAAGTGGTTTCCTGCACCAACACAAGTGCGAAAAGTGGTTTTTCAACACTAACACAAGTGCGTAAAGTGGTTTTTCAACACTAACACAAGTGCGAAAAGTGGTTTTTCAACACTATCTCAAGTGCAAAAAGTGTTTTTTCCACACTAATACAAGTGCAAAAGTGGTTTCCTGCACCAACACAAGTGCGAAAAGTGGTTTTTCAACACTAACACAAGTGCGAAAAGTGGTTTTTCAACACTATCACAAGTGCAAAAAGTGTGTTTTCCACACTAATACAAGTGCAAAAGTGGTTTCCTGCACCAACACAAGTGCGAAAAGTGGTCTTTCAACACTAACACAAGTGCGAAAAGTGGTTTTTCAACACTAACACAAGTGCGAAAAGTGTTTTTTCCACACTAATACAAGTGCAAAAGTGGTTTCCTGCACCAACACAAGTGCGAAAAGTGGTTTTTCAACAATAACACAAGTGCGAAAAGTGGTTTTTCAACACTAACACAAGTGCGAAAAGTGGTTTTTCAACACTATCACAAGTGCAAAAAGTGTTTTTACCACACTAATACAAGTGCAAAAGTGGTTTCCTGCACCAACACAAGTGCGAAAAGTGGTTTTTCAACACTAACACAAGTGCGAAAAGTGGTTTTTCAACACTATCACAAGTGCAAAAAGTGTTTTTTCCACACTAATACAAGTGCAAAAGTGGTTTCCTGCACCAACACAAGTGCGAAAAGTGGTTTTTCAACACTAACACAAGTGCGAAAAGTGGTTTTTCAACACTATCACAAGTGCAAAAAGTATTTTTTCCACACTAATACAAGTGCAAAAGTGGTTTCCTGCACCAACACCAGTGCGAAAAGTGGTTTTTCAACACTAACACATGTGCGAAAAGTGGTTTTTCAACACTAACACAAGTGCGAAAAGTGGTTTTTCAACACTATCACAAGTGCAAAAAGTGGTTTTTCCACACTAATACAAGTGCAAAAGTGGTTTCCTGCTCCAACACAAGTGCGAAAAGTGGTTTTTCAACACTAACACAAGTGCGAAAAGTGATTTTTCAACACTAACACAAGTGCGAAAAGTGGTTTTTCCACACTTATACAAGTGCAAAAGTGGTTTCCTGCACCAACACAAGTGCGAAAAGTGGTTTTTCAACAATAACACAAGTGCGAAAAGTGGTTTTTCAACACTAACACAAGTGCGAAAAGTGGTTTTTCCACACTAATACAAGTGCAAAAGTGGTTTCCTGCACCAACACAAGTGCGAAAAGTGGTTTTTCAACACTAACACAAGTGCGAAAAGTGGTTTTTCAACACTATCACAAGTGCAAAAAGTGTTTTTTCCACACTAATACAAGTGCAAAAGTGGTTTCCTGCACCAACACAAGTGCGAAAAGTGATTTTTCAACACTAACACAAGTGCGAAAAGTGGTTTTTCAACACTAACACAAGTGCGAAAAGTGGTTTTTCAACACTAACACAAGTGCAAAAAGTAGTTTTTCCACACTAATACAAGTGCAAAAGTGGTTTCCTGCACCAACACAAGTGCGAAAAGTGGTTTTTCAACACTAACACAAGTGCGAAAAGTGGTTTTTCAACACTAACACAAGTGCGAAAAGTGGTTTTTCAACACTATCACAAGTGCAAAAAGTGTTTTTTCCACACTAATACAAGTGCAAAAGTGGTTTCCTGCACCAACACAAGTGCAAAAAGTGGTTTTTCAACACTAACACAAGTGCGAAAAGTGATTTTTCAACACTAATACAAGTGCAAAAGTGGTTTCCTGCACCAACACAAGTGCGAAAAGTGATTTTTCAACACTATCACAAGTACAAAAAGTGTTTTTTCCACACTAATACAAGGGCAAAAGTGGTTTCCTGCACCAACACAAGTGCGAAAAGTGGTTTTTCAACACTAACACAAGTGCGAAAAGTGGTTTTTCAACACTAACACAAGTGCGAAAAGTGGTTTTTCAACACTATCACAAGTGCAAAAAGTGTTTTTTCCACACTAATACAAGTGCAAAAGTGGTTTCCTGCACCAACACAAGTGCGAAAAGTGGTTTTTCAACACGAACACAAGTGCGAAAAGTGGTTTTTCAACACTAATTCAAGTGCGAAAAGTGGTTTTTCCACACTAATACAAGTGCAAAAGTGGCTTCCTGCACCAACACAAGTGCAAAAAGTGGTTTTTCAACACTAACACAAGTGCGAAAAGTGGTTTTTCAACACTATCACAAGTGCAAAAAGTGTTTTTACCACACTAATACAAGTGCAAAAGTGGTTTCCTGCACCAACACAAGTGCGAAAAGTGGTTTTTCAACACTATCACAAGTGCGAAAGTGGTTTTTCAACACTATCACAAGTGCAAAAAGTGTTTTTTCCACACTAATACAAGTGCAAAAGTGGTTTCCTGCACCAACACAAGTGCGAAAAGTGGTTTTTCAACACTAACACAAGTGCGAAAAGTGGTTTTTCAACACTAACACAAGTGCGAAAAGTGGTTTTTCCACACTAATACAAGTGCAAAAGTGGTTTCCTGCACCAACACAAGTGCGAAAAGTGGTTTTTCAACAATAACACAAGTGCGAAAAGTGGTTTTTCAACACTAACACAAGTGCGAAAAGTGGTTTTTCCACACTAATGCAAGTGCAAAAGTGGTTTCCTGCACCAACACAAGTGCGAAAAGTGGTTTTTCAACACTAACACAAGTGCGAAAAGTGGTTTTTCAACACTATCACAAGTGCAAAAAGTGTTTTTTCCACACTAATACAAGTGCAAAAGTGGTTTCCTGCACCAACACAAGTGCGAAAAGTGGTTTTTCAACACTAACACAAGTGCGTAAAGTGGTTTTTCAACACTAACACAAGTGCGAAAAGTGGTTTTTCAACACTATCTCAAGTGCAAAAAGTGTTTTTTCCACACTAATACAAGTGCAAAAGTGGTTTCCTGCACCAACACAAGTGCGAAAAGTGGTTTTTCAACACTAACACAAGTGCGAAAAGTGGTTTTTCAACACTATCACAAGTGCAAAAAGTGTTTTTTCCACACTAATACAAGTGCAAAAGTGGTTTCCTGCACCAACACCAGTGCGAAAAGTGGTTTTTCAACACTAACACAAGTGCGAAAAGTGGTTTTTCAACACTATCACAAGTGCAAAAAGTGTTTTTTCCACACTAATACAAGTGCAAAGTGGTTTCCTGCACCAACACAAGTGCGAAAAGTGGTTTTTCAACACTAACACAAGTGCGAAAAGTGATTTTTCAACACTAACACAAGTGCGAAAAGTGGTTTTTCCACACTTATACAAGTGCAAAAGTGGTTTCCTGCACCAACACAAGTGCGAAAAGTGGTTTTTCAACACTAACACAAGTGCGAAAAGTGGTTTTTCAACACTATCACAAGTGCGAAAAGTGGTTTTTCAACACTATCACAAGTGCAACTAGATTCCTAGAAATCTAGGATTCTAGAACAAACTTTTGTTGCCAAAAAAAACTAAAGAAGAAGAAGATTCGTTTAGCTTCTCAGATAAAATAAATAATTACCTTCGGCGAAGGTATGCGCTCTACCGAGCGCCCGTTCTAGAACGGGGTTCTAGAACGGGGTTCTAGAACGGGCACTCGGTAGAGCGCATACCTTCGCCGCAGCTACTTTTGTTGCCAAAATAAAAGACTACAAGATCTGTGTAGCAAAGCCACACCTACGATTGCGTTATAGTGATGACGTCCTGGATGGACATCTTCTTCTTCAGTCGCGCATAACTTTGAGTGAAATACGATCGAGTTAAAAATAGTCAGAATTTGAGCAAATCTGTTTCATTCGTTTGTTAATATGCCTCATCTATTGTCAAATCTGCAATTATAATTTTTTTTGAGGTTGAAATGATCGCGGGAGATCGCGTTATAGTGATGACGTCCTGGATGGACATCTTCTTCTTCAGTCGCTCATAACTTTGAGTGAAATACGATCGAGTTAAAAATAGTCAGAATTTGAGCAAATCTGTTTCCCAAAATCTAATCAAATGTGTCCCGTATAATAACCAATCATCCCACCAAATTTCATGCAATTCGGTTGAATACTTTTTGAGTTATGCGATTAACATACACACACACAGACATACAAATAAATACACAGCGATCAAAACATAACCTTCCGCTTTTGCGAAGGTAAAAAGTGTTTTTTCCACACTAATACAAGTGCAAAAGTGGTTTCCTGCACCAACACAAGTGCGAAAAGTGGTTTTTCAACACTAACACAAGTGCGAAAAGTGATTTTTCAACACTAATACAAGTGCAAAAGTGGTTTCCTGCACCAACACAAGTGCGAAAAGTGATTTTTCAACACTATCACAAGTACAAAAAGTGTTTTTTCCACACTAATACAAGTGCAAAAGTGGTTTCCTGCACCAACACAAGTGCGAAAAGTGGTTTTTCAACACTAACACAAGTGCGAAAAGTGGTTTTTCAACACTATCACAAGTGCAAAAAGTGCTTTTACCACACTAATACAAGTAAAAAAGTGGTTTCCTGCACCAACACAAGTGCGAAAAGTGGTTTTTCAACACTAACACAAGTGCGAAAAGTGGTTTTTCAACACTATCACAAGTGCAAAAAGTGTTTTTTCCACACTAATACAAGTGCAAAAGTGGTTTCCTGCACCAACACAAGTGCGAAAAGTGGTTTTTCAACACTAACACAAGTGCGAAAAGTGGTTTTTCAACACTAACACAAGTGCGAAAAGTGGTTTTTCAACACTATCACAAGTGCAAAAAGTGTTTTTTCCACACTAATACAAGTGCAAAAGTGGTGTCCTGCACCAACACAAGTGCGAAAAGTGTTTTTTCAACACTAACACAAGTGCGAAAAGTGGTTTTTCAACACTAACACAAGTGCGAAAAGTGGTTTCCTGCACCAACACAAGTGCGAAAAGTGGTTTTTCAACACTAACACAAGTGCGAAAAGTGGTTTTTCAACACTATCACAAGTGCAAAAAGTGTGTTTTCCACACTAATACAAGTGCAAAAGTGGTTTCCTGCACCAACACAAGTGCGAAAAGTGGTCTTTCAACACTAACACAAGTGCGAAAAGTGGTTTTTCAACACTAACACAAGTGCGAAAAGTGTTTTTTCCACACTAATACAAGTGCAAAAGTGGTTTCCTGCACCAACACAAGTGCGAAAAGTGGTTTTTCAACAATAACACAAGTGCGAAAAGTGGTTTTTCAACACTAACACAAGTGCGAAAAGTGGTTTTTCAACACTATCACAAGTGCAAAAAGTGTTTTTACCACACTAATACAAGTGCAAAAGTGGTTTCCTGCACCAACACAAGTGCGAAAAGTGGTTTTTCAACACTAACACAAGTGCGAAAAGTGGTTTTTCAACACTATCACAAGTGCAAAAAGTGTTTTTTCCACACTAATACAAGTGCAAAAGTGGTTTCCTGCACCAACACAAGTGCGAAAAGTGGTTTTTCAACACTAACACAAGTGCGAAAAGTGGTTTTTCAACACTATCACAAGTGCAAAAAGTATTTTTTCCACACTAATACAAGTGCAAAAGTGGTTTCCTGCACCAACACCAGTGCGAAAAGTGGTTTTTCAACACTAACACATGTGCGAAAAGTGGTTTTTCAACACTAACACAAGTGCGAAAAGTGGTTTTTCAACACTATCACAAGTGCAAAAAGTGGTTTTTCCACACTAATACAAGTGCAAAAGTGGTTTCCTGCTCCAACACAAGTGCGAAAAGTGGTTTTTCAACACTAACACAAGTGCGAAAAGTGATTTTTCAACACTAACACAAGTGCGAAAAGTGGTTTTTCCACACTTATACAAGTGCAAAAGTGGTTTCCTGCACCAACACAAGTGCGAAAAGTGGTTTTTCAACAATAACACAAGTGCGAAAAGTGGTTTTTCAACACTAACACAAGTGCGAAAAGTGGTTTTTCCACACTAATACAAGTGCAAAAGTGGTTTCCTGCACCAACACAAGTGCGAAAAGTGGTTTTTCAACACTAACACAAGTGCGAAAAGTGGTTTTTCAACACTATCACAAGTGCAAAAAGTGTTTTTTCCACACTAATACAAGTGCAAAAGTGGTTTCCTGCACCAACACAAGTGCGAAAAGTGATTTTTCAACACTAACACAAGTGCGAAAAGTGGTTTTTCAACACTAACACAAGTGCGAAAAGTGGTTTTTCAACACTAACACAAGTGCAAAAAGTAGTTTTTCCACACTAATACAAGTGCAAAAGTGGTTTCCTGCACCAACACAAGTGCGAAAAGTGGTTTTTCAACACTAACACAAGTGCGAAAAGTGGTTTTTCAACACTAACACAAGTGCGAAAAGTGGTTTTTCAACACTATCACAAGTGCAAAAAGTGTTTTTTCCACACTAATACAAGTGCAAAAGTGGTTTCCTGCACCAACACAAGTGCAAAAAGTGGTTTTTCAACACTAACACAAGTGCGAAAAGTGATTTTTCAACACTAATACAAGTGCAAAAGTGGTTTCCTGCACCAACACAAGTGCGAAAAGTGATTTTTCAACACTATCACAAGTACAAAAAGTGTTTTTTCCACACTAATACAAGGGCAAAAGTGGTTTCCTGCACCAACACAAGTGCGAAAAGTGGTTTTTCAACACTAACACAAGTGCGAAAAGTGGTTTTTCAACACTAACACAAGTGCGAAAAGTGGTTTTTCAACACTATCACAAGTGCAAAAAGTGTTTTTTCCACACTAATACAAGTGCAAAAGTGGTTTCCTGCACCAACACAAGTGCGAAAAGTGGTTTTTCAACACGAACACAAGTGCGAAAAGTGGTTTTTCAACACTAATTCAAGTGCGAAAAGTGGTTTTTCCACACTAATACAAGTGCAAAAGTGGCTTCCTGCACCAACACAAGTGCAAAAAGTGGTTTTTCAACACTAACACAAGTGCGAAAAGTGGTTTTTCAACACTATCACAAGTGCAAAAAGTGTTTTTACCACACTAATACAAGTGCAAAAGTGGTTTCCTGCACCAACACAAGTGCGAAAAGTGGTTTTTCAACACTATCACAAGTGCGAAAGTGGTTTTTCAACACTATCACAAGTGCAAAAAGTGTTTTTTCCACACTAATACAAGTGCAAAAGTGGTTTCCTGCACCAACACAAGTGCGAAAAGTGGTTTTTCAACACTAACACAAGTGCGAAAAGTGGTTTTTCAACACTAACACAAGTGCGAAAAGTGGTTTTTCCACACTAATACAAGTGCAAAAGTGGTTTCCTGCACCAACACAAGTGCGAAAAGTGGTTTTTCAACAATAACACAAGTGCGAAAAGTGGTTTTTCAACACTAACACAAGTGCGAAAAGTGGTTTTTCCACACTAATGCAAGTGCAAAAGTGGTTTCCTGCACCAACACAAGTGCGAAAAGTGGTTTTTCAACACTAACACAAGTGCGAAAAGTGGTTTTTCAACACTATCACAAGTGCAAAAAGTGTTTTTTCCACACTAATACAAGTGCAAAAGTGGTTTCCTGCACCAACACAAGTGCGAAAAGTGGTTTTTCAACACTAACACAAGTGCGTAAAGTGGTTTTTCAACACTAACACAAGTGCGAAAAGTGGTTTTTCAACACTATCTCAAGTGCAAAAAGTGTTTTTTCCACACTAATACAAGTGCAAAAGTGGTTTCCTGCACCAACACAAGTGCGAAAAGTGGTTTTTCAACACTAACACAAGTGCGAAAAGTGGTTTTTCAACACTATCACAAGTGCAAAAAGTGTTTTTTCCACACTAATACAAGTGCAAAAGTGGTTTCCTGCACCAACACCAGTGCGAAAAGTGGTTTTTCAACACTAACACAAGTGCGAAAAGTGGTTTTTCAACACTATCACAAGTGCAAAAAGTGTTTTTTCCACACTAATACAAGTGCAAAGTGGTTTCCTGCACCAACACAAGTGCGAAAAGTGGTTTTTCAACACTAACACAAGTGCGAAAAGTGATTTTTCAACACTAACACAAGTGCGAAAAGTGGTTTTTCCACACTTATACAAGTGCAAAAGTGGTTTCCTGCACCAACACAAGTGCGAAAAGTGGTTTTTCAACACTAACACAAGTGCGAAAAGTGTTTTTCAACACTATCACAAGTGCAAAAAGTGTTTTTTCCACACTAATACAAGTGCAAAAGTGGTTTCCTGCACCAACACAAGTGCGAAAAGTGGTTTTTCAACAATAACACAAGTGCGAAAAGTGGTTTTTCAACACTAACACAAGTGCGAAAAGTGGTTTTTCCACACTAATACAAGTGCAAAAGTGGTTTCCTGCACCAACACAAGTGCGAAAAGTGGTTTTTCAACAATAACACAAGTGCGAAAAGTGGTTTTTCAACACTAACACAAGTGCGAAAAGTGGTTTTTCAACACTAACACAAGTGCAAAAAGTGTGTTTTCCACACTAATACAAGTGCAAAAGTGGTTTCCTGCACCAACACAAGTGCGAAAAGTGGTCTTTCAACACTAACACAAGTGCGAAAAGTGGTTTTTCAACACTAACACAAGTGCGAAAAGTGTTTTTTCCACACTAATACAAGTGCAAAAGTGGTTTCCTGCACCAACACAAGTGCGAAAAGTGGTTTTTCAACAATAACACAAGTGCGAAAAGTGGTTTTTCAACACTAACACAAGTGCGAAAAGTGGTTTTTCAACACTATCACAAGTGCAAAAAGTGTTTTTACCACACTAATACAAGTGCAAAAGTGGTTTCCTGCACCAACACAAGTGCGAAAAGTGGTTTTTCAACACTAACACAAGTGCGAAAAGTGGTTTTTAAACACTAACACAAGTGTGAAAAGTGGTTTTTCAACACTATCACAAGTGCAAAAAGTGTTTTTACCATACTAATACAAGTGCAAAAGTGGTTTCCTGCACCAACACAAGTGCGAAAAGTGGTTTTTCAACACTAACACAAGTGCGAAAAGTGGTTTTTCAACACTATCACAAGTGCAAAAAGTGTTTTTTCCACACTAATACAAGTGCAAAAGTGGTTTCCTGCACCAACACCAGTGCGAAAAGTGGTTTTTCAACACTAACACATGTGCGAAAAGTGGTTTTTCAACACTAACACAAGTGCGAAAAGTGGTTTTTCAACACTATCACAAGTGCAAAAAGTGGTTTTTCCACACTAATACAAGTGCAAAAGTGGTTTCCTGCTCCAACACAAGTGCGAAAAGTGGTTTTTCAACACTAACACAAGTGCGAAAAGTGATTTTTCAACACTAACACAAGTGCGAAAAGTGGTTTTTCCACACTTATACAAGTGCAAAAGTGGTTTCCTGCACCAACACAAGTGCGAAAAGTGGTTTTTCAACAATAACACAAGTGCGAAAAGTGGTTTTTCAACACTAACACAAGTGCGAAAAGTGGTTTTTCCACACTAATACAAGTGCAAAAGTGGTTTCCTGCACCAACACAAGTGCGAAAAGTGGTTTTTCAACACTAACACAAGTGCGAAAAGTGGTTTTTCAACACTATCACAAGTGCAAAAAGTGTTTTTTCCACACTAATACAAGTGCAAAAGTGGTTTCCTGCACCAACACAAGTGCGAAAAGTGATTTTTCAACACTAACACAAGTGCGAAAAGTGGTTTTTCAACACTAACACAAGTGCGAAAAGTGGTTTTTCAACACTAACACAAGTGCAAAAAGTAGTTTTTCCACACTAATACAAGTGCAAAAGTGGTTTCCTGCACCAACACAAGTGCGAAAAGTGGTTTTTCAACACTAACACAAGTGCGAAAAGTGGTTTTTCAACACTAACACAAGTGCGAAAAGTGGTTTTTCAACACTATCACAAGTGCAAAAAGTGTTTTTTCCACACTAATACAAGTGCAAAAGTGGTTTCCTGCACCAACACAAGTGCAAAAAGTGGTTTTTCAACACTAACACAAGTGCGAAAAGTGATTTTTCAACACTAATACAAGTGCAAAAGTGGTTTCCTGCACCAACACAAGTGCGAAAAGTGATTTTTCAACACTATCACAAGTACAAAAAGTGTTTTTTCCACACTAATACAAGGGCAAAAGTGGTTTCCTGCACCAACACAAGTGCGAAAAGTGGTTTTTCAACACTAACACAAGTGCGAAAAGTGGTTTTTCAACACTAACACAAGTGCGAAAAGTGGTTTTTCAACACTATCACAAGTGCAAAAAGTGTTTTTTCCACACTAATACAAGTGCAAAAGTGGTTTCCTGCACCAACACAAGTGCGAAAAGTGGTTTTTCAACACGAACACAAGTGCGAAAAGTGGTTTTTCAACACTAATTCAAGTGCGAAAAGTGGTTTTTCCACACTAATACAAGTGCAAAAGTGGCTTCCTGCACCAACACAAGTGCAAAAAGTGGTTTTTCAACACTAACACAAGTGCGAAAAGTGGTTTTTCAACACTATCACAAGTGCAAAAAGTGTTTTTACCACACTAATACAAGTGCAAAAGTGGTTTCCTGCACCAACACAAGTGCGAAAAGTGGTTTTTCAACACTATCACAAGTGCGAAAGTGGTTTTTCAACACTATCACAAGTGCAAAAAGTGTTTTTTCCACACTAATACAAGTGCAAAAGTGGTTTCCTGCACCAACACAAGTGCGAAAAGTGGTTTTTCAACACTAACACAAGTGCGAAAAGTGGTTTTTCAACACTAACACAAGTGCGAAAAGTGGTTTTTCCACACTAATACAAGTGCAAAAGTGGTTTCCTGCACCAACACAAGTGCGAAAAGTGGTTTTTCAACAATAACACAAGTGCGAAAAGTGGTTTTTCAACACTAACACAAGTGCGAAAAGTGGTTTTTCCACACTAATGCAAGTGCAAAAGTGGTTTCCTGCACCAACACAAGTGCGAAAAGTGGTTTTTCAACACTAACACAAGTGCGAAAAGTGGTTTTTCAACACTATCACAAGTGCAAAAAGTGTTTTTTCCACACTAATACAAGTGCAAAAGTGGTTTCCTGCACCAACACAAGTGCGAAAAGTGGTTTTTCAACACTAACACAAGTGCGTAAAGTGGTTTTTCAACACTAACACAAGTGCGAAAAGTGGTTTTTCAACACTATCTCAAGTGCAAAAAGTGTTTTTTCCACACTAATACAAGTGCAAAAGTGGTTTCCTGCACCAACACAAGTGCGAAAAGTGGTTTTTCAACACTAACACAAGTGCGAAAAGTGGTTTTTCAACACTATCACAAGTGCAAAAAGTGTTTTTTCCACACTAATACAAGTGCAAAAGTGGTTTCCTGCACCAACACCAGTGCGAAAAGTGGTTTTTCAACACTAACACAAGTGCGAAAAGTGGTTTTTCAACACTATCACAAGTGCAAAAAGTGTTTTTTCCACACTAATACAAGTGCAAAGTGGTTTCCTGCACCAACACAAGTGCGAAAAGTGGTTTTTCAACACTAACACAAGTGCGAAAAGTGATTTTTCAACACTAACACAAGTGCGAAAAGTGGTTTTTCCACACTTATACAAGTGCAAAAGTGGTTTCCTGCACCAACACAAGTGCGAAAAGTGGTTTTTCAACACTAACACAAGTGCGAAAAGTGTTTTTCAACACTATCACAAGTGCAAAAAGTGTTTTTTCCACACTAATACAAGTGCAAAAGTGGTTTCCTGCACCAACACAAGTGCGAAAAGTGGTTTTTCAACAATAACACAAGTGCGAAAAGTGGTTTTTCAACACTAACACAAGTGCGAAAAGTGGTTTTTCCACACTAATACAAGTGCAAAAGTGGTTTCCTGCACCAACACAAGTGCGAAAAGTGGTTTTTCAACAATAACACAAGTGCGAAAAGTGGTTTTTCAACACTAACACAAGTGCGAAAAGTGGTTTTTCCACACTAATGCAAGTGCAAAAGTGGTTTCCTGCACCAACACAAGTGCGAAAAGTGGTTTTTCAACACTAACACAAGTGCGAAAAGTGGTTTTTCAACACTATCACAAGTGCAAAAAGTGTTTTTTCCACACTAATACAAGTGCAAAAGTGGTTTCCTGCACCAACACAAGTGCGAAAAGTGGTTTTTCAACACTAACACAAGTGCGAAAAGTGGTTTTTCAACACTAACACAAGTGCGAAAAGTGGTTTTTCAACACTATCACAAGTGCAAAAAGTGCTTTTACCACACTAATACAAGTAAAAAAGTGGTTTCCTGCACCAACACAAGTGCGAAAAGTGGTTTTTCAACACTAACACAAGTGCGAAAAGTGGTTTTTCAACACTATCACAAGTGCAAAAAGTGTTTTTTCCACACTAATACAAGTGCAAAAGTGGTTTCCTGCACCAACACAAGTGCGAAAAGTGGTTTTTCAACACTAACACAAGTGCGAAAAGTGGTTTTTCAACACTATCACAAGTGCAAAAAGTGTTTTTTCCACACTAATACAAGTGCAAAAGTGGTTTCCTGCACCAACACAAGTGCGAAAAGTGGTTTTTCAACACTAACACAAGTGCGAAAAGTGGTTTTTCAACACTAACACAAGTGCGAAAAGTGGTTTTTCAACACTATCACAAGTGCAAAAAGTGTTTTTTCCACACTAATACAAGTGCAAAAGTGGTGTCCTGCACCAACACAAGTGCGAAAAGTGTTTTTTCAACACTAACACAAGTGCGAAAAGTGGTTTTTCAACACTAACACAAGTGCGAAAAGTGGTTTTTCAACACTAACACAAGTGCGAAAAGTGGTTTTTCCACACTAATACAAGTGCAAAAGTGGTTTCCTGCACCAACACAAGTGCGAAAAGTGGTTTTTCAACACTAACACAAGTGCGAAAAGTGGTTTTTCAACACTATCACAAGTGCAAAAAGTGTGTTTTCCACACTAATACAAGTGCAAAAGTGGTTTCCTGCACCAACACAAGTGCGAAAAGTGGTCTTTCAACACTAACACAAGTGCGAAAAGTGGTTTTTCAACACTAACACAAGTGCGAAAAGTGTTTTTTCCACACTAATACAAGTGCAAAAGTGGTTTCCTGCACCAACACAAGTGCGAAAAGTGGTTTTTCAACAATAACACAAGTGCGAAAAGTGGTTTTTCAACACTAACACAAGTGCGAAAAGTGGTTTTTCAACACTATCACAAGTGCAAAAAGTGTTTTTACCACACTAATACAAGTGCAAAAGTGGTTTCCTGCACCAACACAAGTGCGAAAAGTGGTTTTTCAACACTATCACAAGTGCAAAAAGTGTTTTTTCCACACTAATACAAGTGCAAAAGTGGTTTCCTGCACCAACACAAGTGCGAAAAGTGGTTTTTCAACACTAACACAAGTGCGAAAAGTGGTTTTTCAACACTAACACAAGTGTGAAAAGTGGTTTTTCAACACTATCACAAGTGCAAAAAGTGTTTTTACCATACTAATACAAGTGCAAAAGTGGTTTCCTGCACCAACACAAGTGCGAAAAGTGGTTTTTCAACACTAACACAAGTGCGAAAAGTGGTTTTTCAACACTATCACAAGTGCAAAAAGTGTTTTTTCCACACTAATACAAGTGCAAAAGTGGTTTCCTGCACCAACACCAGTGCGAAAAGTGGTTTTTCAACACTAACACATGTGCGAAAAGTGGTTTTTCAACACTAACACAAGTGCGAAAAGTGGTTTTTCAACACTATCACAAGTGCAAAAAGTGGTTTTTCCACACTAATACAAGTGCAAAAGTGGTTTCCTCCTCCAACACAAGTGCGAAAAGTGGTTTTTCAACACTAACACAAGTGCGAAAAGTGATTTTTCAACACTAACACAAGTGCGAAAAGTGGTTTTTCCACACTTATACAAGTGCAAAAGTGGTTTCCTGCACCAACACATGTGCGAAAAGTGGTTTTTCAACAATAACACAAGTGCGAAAAGTGGTTTTTCAACACTAACACAAGTGCGAAAAGTGGTTTTTCCACACTAATACAAGTGCAAAAGTGGTTTCCTGCACCAACACAAGTGCGAAAAGTGGTTTTTCAACACTAACACAAGTGCGAAAAGTGGTTTTTCAACACTATCACAAGTGCAAAAAGTGTTTTTTCCACACTAATACAAGTGCAAAAGTGGTTTCCTGCACCAACACAAGTGCGAAAAGTGATTTTTCAACACTAACACAAGTGCGAAAAGTGGTTTTTCAACACTAACACAAGTGCGAAAAGTGGTTTTTCAACACTAACACAAGTGCAAAAAGTAGTTTTTCCACACTAATACAAGTGCAAAAGTGGTTTCCTGCACCAACACAAGTGCGAAAAGTGGTTTTTCAACACTAACACAAGTGCGAAAAGTGGTTTTTCAACACTAACACAAGTGCGAAAAGTGGTTTTTCAACACTATCACAAGTGCAAAAAGTGTTTTTTCCACACTAATACAAGTGCAAAAGTGGTTTCCTGCACCAACACAAGTGCGAAAAGTGGTTTTTCAACACTAACACAAGTGCGAAAAGTGATTTTTCAACACTAATACAAGTGCAAAAGTGGTTTCCTGCACCAACACAAGTGCGAAAAGTGATTTTTCAACACTATCACAAGTACAAAAAGTGTTTTTTCCACACTAATACAAGGGCAAAAGTGGTTTCCTGCACCAACACAAGTGCGAAAAGTGGTTTTTCAACACTAACACAAGTGCGAAAAGTGGTTTTTCAACACTAACACAAGTGCGAAAAGTGGTTTTTCAACACTATCACAAGTGCAAAAAGTGTTTTTTCCACACTAATACAAGTGCAAAAGTGGTTTCCTGCACCAACACAAGTGCGAAAAGTGGTTTTTCAACACTAATTCAAGTGCGAAAAGTGGTTTTTCCACACTAATACAAGTGCAAAAGTGGCTTCCTGCACCAACACAAGTGCAAAAAGTGGTTTTTCAACACTAACACAAGTGCGAAAAGTGGTTTTTCAACACTATCACAAGTGCAAAAAGTGTTTTTACCACACTAATACAAGTGCAAAAGTGGTTTCCTGCACCAACACAAGTGCGAAAAGTGGTTTTTCAACACTATCACAAGTGCGAAAGTGGTTTTTCAACACTATCACAAGTGCAAAAAGTGTTTTTTCCACACTAATACAAGTGCAAAAGTGGTTTCCTGCACCAACACAAGTGCGAAAAGTGGTTTTTCAACACTAACACAAGTGCGAAAAGTGGTTTTTCAACACTAACACAAGTGCGAAAAGTGGTTTTTCCACACTAATACAAGTGCAAAAGTGGTTTCCTGCACCAACACAAGTGCGAAAAGTGGTTTTTCAACAATAACACAAGTGCGAAAAGTGGTTTTTCAACACTAACACAAGTGCGAAAAGTGGTTTTTCCACACTAATGCAAGTGCAAAAGTGGTTTCCTGCACCAACACAAGTGCGAAAAGTGGTTTTTCAACACTAACACAAGTGCGAAAAGTGGTTTTTCAACACTATCACAAGTGCAAAAAGTGTTTTTTCCACACTAATACAAGTGCAAAAGTGGTTTCCTGCACCAACACAAGTGCGAAAAGTGGTTTTTCAACACTAACACAAGTGCGTAAAGTGGTTTTTCAACACTAACACAAGTGCGAAAAGTGGTTTTTCAACACTATCTCAAGTGCAAAAAGTGTTTTTTCCACACTAATACAAGTGCAAAAGTGGTTTCCTGCACCAACACAAGTGCGAAAAGTGGTTTTTCAACACTAACACAAGTGCGAAAAGTGGTTTTTCAACACTATCACAAGTGCAAAAAGTGTTTTTTCCACACTAATACAAGTGCAAAAGTGGTTTCCTGCACCAACACCAGTGCGAAAAGTGGTTTTTCAACACTAACACATGTGCGAAAAGTGGTTTTTCAACACTAACACAAGTGCGAAAAGTGGTTTTTCAACACTATCACAAGTGCAAAAAGTGTTTTTTCCACACTAATACAAGTGCAAAGTGGTTTCCTGCACCAACACAAGTGCGAAAAGTGGTTTTTCAACACTAACACAAGTGCGAAAAGTGATTTTTCAACACTAACACAAGTGCGAAAAGTGGTTTTTCCACACTTATACAAGTGCAAAAGTGGTTTCCTGCACCAACACAAGTGCGAAAAGTGGTTTTTCAACACTAACACAAGTGCGAAAAGTGTTTTTCAACACTATCACAAGTGCAAAAAGTGTTTTTTCCACACTAATACAAGTGCAAAAGTGGTTTCCTGCACCAACACAAGTGCAAAAAGTGGTTTTTCAACACTAACACAAGTGCGAAAAGTGGCTTTTCAACAATATCACAAGTGCAAAAAGTGTTTTTTCCACACTAATACAAGTGCAAAAGTGGTTTCCTGCACCAACACAAGTGCGAAAAGTGGTTTTTCAACACTAACACAAGTGCGAAAAGTGGTTTTTCAACACTAACACAAGTGCGAAAAGTGGTTTTTCAACACTATCACAAGTGCAAAAAGTGTTTTTTCCACACTAATACAAGTGCAAAAGTGGTTGCCTGCACCAACACAAGTGCGAAAAGTGGTTTTTCAACACTAACACAAGTGCGAAAAGTGGTTTTTCAACACTAACACAAGTGCGAAAAGTGGTTTTTCAACACTATCACAAGTGCAAAAAGTGGTTTTTCCACATTAATACAAGTGCAAAAGTGGTTTCCTGCAACAACACAAGTGCGAAAAGTGGTTTTTCAACACTAACACAAGTGCGAAAAGTGGTTTTTCAACACTAACACAAGTGCGGAAAGTGGTTTTTCAACACTAACACAAGTGCGAAAAGTGGTTTTTCCACATTAATACAAGTGCAAAAGTGGTTTCCTGCACCAACACAAGTGCGAAAAGTGGTTTTTCAACACTAACACAAGTGCGAAAAGTGGTTTTTCAACACTAACACAAGTGCGAAAAGTGGTTTTTCAACACTATCACAAGTGCAAAAAGTGCTTTTACCACACTAATACAAGTAAAAAAGTGGTTTCCTGCACCAACACAAGTGCGAAAAGTGGTTTTTCAACACTAACACAAGTGCGAAAAGTGGTTTTTCAACACTATCACAAGTGCAAAAAGTGTTTTTTCCACACTAATACAAGTGCAAAAGTGGTTTCCTGCACCAACACAAGTGCGAAAAGTGGTTTTTCAACACTAACACAAGTGCGAAAAGTGGTTTTTCAACACTATCACAAGTGCAAAAAGTGTTTTTTCCACACTAATACAAGTGCAAAAGTGGTTTCCTGCACCAACACAAGTGCGAAAAGTGGTTTTTCAACACTAACACAAGTGCGAAAAGTGGTTTTTCAACACTAACACAAGTGCGAAAAGTGGTTTTTCAACACTATCACAAGTGCAAAAAGTGTTTTTTCCACACTAATACAAGTGCAAAAGTGGTGTCCTGCACCAACACAAGTGCGAAAAGTGTTTTTTCAACACTAACACAAGTGCGAAAAGTGGTTTTTCAACACTAACACAAGTGCGAAAAGTGGTTTTTCAACACTAACACAAGTGCGAAAAGTGGTTTTTCCACACTAATACAAGTGCAAAAGTGGTTTCCTGCACCAACACAAGTGCGAAATGTGGTTTTTCAACACTAACACAAGTGCGAAAAGTGGTTTTTCAACACTATCACAAGTGCAAAAAGTGTGTTTTCCACACTAATACAAGTGCAAAAGTGGTTTCCTGCACCAACACAAGTGCGAAAAGTGGTCTTTCAACACTAACACAAGTGCGAAAAGTGGTTTTTCAACACTAACACAAGTGCGAAAAGTGTTTTTTCCACACTAATACAAGTGCAAAAGTGGTTTCCTGCACCAACACAAGTGCGAAAAGTGGTTTTTCAACAATAACACAAGTGCGAAAAGTGGTTTTTCAACACTAACACAAGTGCGAAAAGTGGTTTTTCAACACTATCACAAGTGCAAAAAGTGTTTTTACCACACTAATACAAGTGCAAAAGTGGTTTCCTGCACCAACACAAGTGCGAAAAGTGGTTTTTCAACACTATCACAAGTGCAAAAAGTGTTTTTTCCACACTAATACAAGTGCAAAAGTGGTTTCCTGCACCAACACAAGTGCGAAAAGTGGTTTTTCAACACTAACACAAGTGCGAAAAGTGGTTTTTCAACACTAACACAAGTGTGAAAAGTGGTTTTTCAACACTATCACAAGTGCAAAAAGTGTTTTTACCATACTAATACAAGTGCAAAAGTGGTTTCCTGCACCAACACAAGTGCGAAAAGTGGTTTTTCAACACTAACACAAGTGCGAAAAGTGGTTTTTCAACACTATCACAAGTGCAAAAAGTGTTTTTTCCACACTAATACAAGTGCAAAAGTGGTTTCCTGCACCAACACCAGTGGGAAAAGTGGTTTTTCAACACTAACACATGTGCGAAAAGTGGTTTTTCAACACTAACACAAGTGCGAAAAGTGGTTTTTCAACACTATCACAAGTGCAAAAAGTGGTTTTTCCACACTAATACAAGTGCAAAAGTGGTTTCCTGCTCCAACACAAGTGCGAAAAGTGGTTTTTCAACACTAACACAAATGCGAAAAGTGATTTTTCAACACTAACACAAGTGCGAAAAGTGGTTTTTCCACACTTATACAAGTGCAAAAGTGGTTTCCTGCACCAACACATGTGCGAAAAGTGGTTTTTCAACAATAACACAAGTGCGAAAAGTGGTTTTTCAACACTAACACAAGTGCGAAAAGTGGTTTTTCCACACTAATACAAGTGCAAAAGTGGTTTCCTGCACCAACACAAGTGCGAAAAGTGGTTTTTCAACACTAACACAAGTGCGAAAAGTGGTTTTTCAACACTATCACAAGTGCAAAAAGTGTTTTTTCCACACTAATACAAGTGCAAAAGTGGTTTCCTGCACCAACACAAGTGCGAAAAGTGATTTTTCAACACTAACACAAGTGCGAAAAGTGGTTTTTCAACACTAACACAAGTGCGAAAAGTGGTTTTTCAACACTAACACAAGTGCAAAAAGTAGTTTTTCCACACTAATACAAGTGCAAAAGTGGTTTCCTGCACCAACACAAGTGCGAAAAGTGGTTTTTCAACACTAACACAAGTGCGAAAAGTGGTTTTTCAACACTAACACAAGTGCGAAAAGTGGTTTTTCAACACTATCACAAGTGCAAAAAGTGTTTTTTCCACACTAATACAAGTGCAAAAGTGGTTTCCTGCACCAACACAAGTGCGAAAAGTGGTTTTTCAACACTAACACAAGTGCGAAAAGTGATTTTTCAACACTAATACAAGTGCAAAAGTGGTTTCCTGCACCAACACAAGTGCGAAAAGTGATTTTTCAACACTATCACAAGTACAAAAAGTGTTTTTTCCACACTAATACAAGGGCAAAAGTGGTTTCCTGCACCAACACAAGTGCGAAAAGTGGTTTTTCAACACTAACACAAGTGCGAAAAGTGGTTTTTCAACACTAACACAAGTGCAAAAAGTGGTTTTTCAACACTATCACAAGTGCAAAAAGTGTTTTTTCCACACTAATACAAGTGCAAAAGTGGTTTCCTGCACCAACACAAGTGCGAAAAGTGGTTTTTCAACACTAATTCGAGTGCGAAAAGTGGTTTTTCCACACTAATACAAGTGCAAAAGTGGCTTCCTGCACCAACACAAGTGCAAAAAGTGGTTTTTCAACACTAACACAAGTGCGAAAAGTGGTTTTTCAACACTATCACAAGTGCAAAAAGTGTTTTTACCACACTAATACAAGTGCAAAAGTGGTTTCCTGCACCAACACAAGTGCGAAAAGTGGTTTTTCAACACTATCACAAGTGCGAAAGTGGTTTTTCAACACTAACACAAGTGCGAAAAGTGGTTTTTCCACACTTATACAAGTGCAAAAGTGGTTTCCTGCACCAACACAAGTGCGAAAAGTGGTTTTTCAACACTAACACAAGTGCGAAAAGTGTTTTTCAACACTATCACAAGTGCAAAAAGTGTTTTTTCCACACTAATACAAGTGCAAAAGTGGTTTCCTGCACCAACACAAGTGCAAAAAGTGGTTTTTCAACACTAACACAAGTGCGAAAAGTGGCTTTTCAACAATATCACAAGTGCAAAAAGTGTTTTTTCCACACTAATACAAGTGCAAAAGTGGTTTCCTGCACCAACACAAGTGCGAAAAGTGGTTTTTCAACACTAACACAAGTGCGAAAAGTGGTTTTTCAACACTAACACAAGTGCGAAAAGTGGTTTTTCAACACTATCACAAGTGCAAAAAGTGTTTTTTCCACACTAATACAAGTGCAAAAGTGGTTGCCTGCACCAACACAAGTGCGAAAAGTGGTTTTTCAACACTAACACAAGTGCGAAAAGTGGTTTTTCAACACTAACACAAGTGCGAAAAGTGGTTTTTCAACACTATCACAAGTGCAAAAAGTGGTTTTTCCACATTAATACAAGTGCAAAAGTGGTTTCCTGCAACAACACAAGTGCGAAAAGTGGTTTTTCAACACTAACACAAGTGCGAAAAGTGGTTTTTCAACACTAACACAAGTGCGGAAAGTGGTTTTTCAACACTAACACAAGTGCGAAAAGTGGTTTTTCCACATTAATACAAGTGCAAAAGTGGTTTCCTGCACCAACACAAGTGCGAAAAGTGGTTTTTCAACACTAACACAAGTGCGAAAAGTGGCTTTTCAACAATATCACAAGTGCAAAAAGTGTTTTTTCCACACTAATACAAGTGCAAAAGTGGTTTCCTGCACCAACACAAGTGCGAAAAGTGGTTTTTCAACACTAACACAAGTGCGAAAAGTGGTTTTTCAACACTAACACAAGTGCGAAAAGTGGTTTTTCAACACTATCACAAGTGCAAAAAGTGTTTTTTCCACACTAATACAAGTGCAAAAGTGGTTGCCTGCACCAACACAAGTGCGAAAAGTGGTTTTTCAACACTAACACAAGTGCGAAAAGTGGTTTTTCAACACTAACACAAGTGCGAAAAGTGGTTTTTCAACACTATCACAAGTGCAAAAAGTGGTTTTTCCACATTAATACAAGTGCAAAAGTGGTTTCCTGCAACAACACAAGTGCGAAAAGTGGTTTTTCAACACTAACACAAGTGCGAAAAGTGGTTTTTCAACACTAACACAAGTGCGGAAAGTGGTTTTTCAACACTAACACAAGTGCGAAAAGTGGTTTTTCCACATTAATACAAGTGCAAAAGTGGTTTCCTGCACCAACACAAGTGCGAAAAGTGGTTTTTCAACACTATCACAAGTGCAAAAAGTGCTTTTACCACACTAATACAAGTAAAAAAGTGGTTTCCTGCACCAACACAAGTGCGAAAAGTGGTTTTTCAACACTAACACAAGTGCGAAAAGTGGTTTTTCAACACTATCACAAGTGCAAAAAGTGTTTTTTCCACACTAATACAAGTGCAAAAGTGGTTTCCTGCACCAACACAAGTGCGAAAAGTGGTTTTTCAACACTAACACAAGTGCGAAAAGTGGTTTTTCAACACTATCACAAGTGCAAAAAGTGTTTTTTCCACACTAATACAAGTGCAAAAGTGGTTTCCTGCACCAACACAAGTGCGAAAAGTGGTTTTTCAACACTAACACAAGTGCGAAAAGTGGTTTTTCAACACTAACACAAGTGCGAAAAGTGGTTTTTCAACACTATCACAAGTGCAAAAAGTGTTTTTTCCACACTAATACAAGTGCAAAAGTGGTGTCCTGCACCAACACAAGTGCGAAAAGTGTTTTTTCAACACTAACACAAGTGCGAAAAGTGGTTTTTCAACACTAACACAAGTGCGAAAAGTGGTTTTTCAACACTAACACAAGTGCGAAAAGTGGTTTTTCCACACTAATACAAGTGCAAAAGTGGTTTCCTGCACCAACACAAGTGCGAAATGTGGTTTTTCAACACTAACAGAAGTGCGAAAAGTGGTTTTTCAACACTATCACAAGTGCAAAAAGTGTGTTTTCCACACTAATACAAGTGCAAAAGTGGTTTCCTGCACCAACACAAGTGCGAAAAGTGGTCTTTCAACACTAACACAAGTGCGAAAAGTGGTTTTTCAACACTAACACAAGTGCGAAAAGTGTTTTTTCCACACTAATACAAGTGCAAAAGTGGTTTCCTGCACCAACACAAGTGCGAAAAGTGGTTTTTCAACAATAACACAAGTGCGAAAAGTGGTTTTTCAACACTAACACAAGTGCGAAAAGTGGTTTTTCAACACTATCACAAGGGCAAAAAGTGTTTTTACCACACTAATACAAGTGCAAAAGTGGTTTCCTGCACCAACACAAGTGCGAAAAGTGGTTTTTCAACACTATCACAAGTGCAAAAAGTGTTTTTTCCACACTAATACAAGTGCAAAAGTGGTTTCCTGCACCAACACAAGTGCGAAAAGTGGTTTTTCAACACTAACACAAGTGCGAAAAGTGGTTTTTCAACACTAACACAAGTGTGAAAAGTGGTTTTTCAACACTATCACAAGTGCAAAAAGTGTTTTTACCATACTAATACAAGTGCAAAAGTGGTTTCCTGCACCAACACAAGTGCGAAAAGTGGTTTTTCAACACTAACACAAGTGCGAAAAGTGGTTTTTCAACACTATCACAAGTGCAAAAAGTGTTTTTTCCACACTAATACAAGTGCAAAAGTGGTTTCCTGCACCAACACCAGTGCGAAAAGTGGTTTTTCAACACTAACACATGTGCGAAAAGTGGTTTTTCAACACTAACACAAGTGCGAAAAGTGGTTTTTCAACACTATCACAAGTGCAAAAAGTGGTTTTTCCACACTAATACAAGTGCAAAAGTGGTTTCCTGCTCCAACACAAGTGCGAAAAGTGGTTTTTCAACACTAACACAAATGCGAAAAGTGATTTTTCAACACTAACACAAGTGCGAAAAGTGGTTTTTCCACACTTATACAAGTGCAAAAGTGGTTTCCTGCACCAACACATGTGCGAAAAGTGGTTTTTCAACAATAACACAAGTGCGAAAAGTGGTTTTTCAACACTAACACAAGTGCGAAAAGTGGTTTTTCCACACTAATACAAGTGCAAAAGTGGTTTCCTGCACCAACACAAGTGCGAAAAGTGGTTTTTCAACACTAACACAAGTGCGAAAAGTGGTTTTTCAACACTATCACAAGTGCAAAAAGTGTTTTTTCCACACTAATACAAGTGCAAAAGTGGTTTCCTGCACCAACACAAGTGCGAAAAGTGATTTTTCAACACTAACACAAGTGCGAAAAGTGGTTTTTCAACACTAACACAAGTGCGAAAAGTGGTTTTTCAACACTAACACAAGTGCAAAAAGTAGTTTTTCCACACTAATACAAGTGCAAAAGTGGTTTCCTGCACCAACACAAGTGCGAAAAGTGGTTTTTCAACACTAACACAAGTGCGAAAAGTGGTTTTTCAACACTAACACAAGTGCGAAAAGTGGTTTTTCAACACTATCACAAGTGCAAAAAGTGTTTTTTCCACACTAATACAAGTGCAAAAGTGGTTTCCTGCACCAACACAAGTGCGAAAAGTGGTTTTTCAACACTAACACAAGTGCGAAAAGTGATTTTTCAACACTAATACAAGTGCAAAAGTGGTTTCCTGCACCAACACAAGTGCGAAAAGTGATTTTTCAACACTATCACAAGTACAAAAAGTGTTTTTTCCACACTAATACAAGGGCAAAAGTGGTTTCCTGCACCAACACAAGTGCGAAAAGTGGTTTTTCAACACTAACACAAGTGCGAAAAGTGGTTTTTCAACACTAACACAAGTGCGAAACGTGGTTTTTCAACACTATCACAAGTGCAAAAAGTGTTTTTTCCACACTAATACAAGTGCAAAAGTGGTTTCCTGCACCAACACAAGTGCGAAAAGTGGTTTTTCAACACGAACACAAGTGCGAAAAGTGGTTTTTCAACACTAATTCGAGTGCGAAAAGTGGTTTTTCCACACTAATACAAGTGCAAAAGTGGCTTCCTGCACCAACACAAGTGCAAAAAGTGGTTTTTCAACACTAACACAAGTGCGAAAAGTGGTTTTTCAACACTATCACAAGTGCAAAAAGTGTTTTTACCACACTAATACAAGTGCAAAAGTGGTTTCCTGCACCAACACAAGTGCGAAAAGTGGTTTTTCAACACTATCACAAGTGCGAAAGTGGTTTTTCAACACTATCACAAGTGCAAAAAGTGTTTTTTCCACACTAATACAAGTGCAAAAGTGGTTTCCTGCACCAACACAAGTGCGAAAAGTGGTTTTTCAACACTAACACAAGTGCGAAAAGTGGTTTTTCAACACTAACACAAGTGCGAAAAGTGGTTTTTCCACACTAATACAAGTGCAAAAGTGGTTTCCTGCACCAACACAAGTGCGAAAAGTGGTTTTTCAACAATAACACAAGTGCGAAAAGTGGTTTTTCAACACTAACACAAGTGCGAAAAGTGGTTTTTTCCACACTAATGCAAGTGCAAAAGTGGTTTCCTGCACCAACACAAGTGCGAAAAGTGGTTTTTCAACACTAACACAAGTGCGAAAAGTGGTTTTTCAACACTATCACAAGTGCAAAAAGTGTTTTTTCCACACTAATACAAGTGCAAAAGTGGTTTCCTGCACCAACACAAGTGCGAAAAGTGGTTTTTCAACACTAACACAAGTGCGAAAAGTGGTTTTTCAACACTATCTCAAGTGCATAAAGTGTTTTCTCCACACTAATACAAGTGCAAAAGTGGTTTCCTGCACCAACACCAGTGCGAAAAGTGGTTTTTCAACACTAACACATGTGCGAAAAGTGGTTTTTCAACACTAACACAAGTGCGAAAAGTGGTTTTTCAACACTATCACAAGTGCAAAAAGTGTTTTTTCCACACTAATACAAGTGCAAAGTGGTTTCCTGCACCAACACAAGTGCGAAAAGTGGTTTTTCAACACTAACACAAGTGCGAAAAGTGATTTTTCAACACTAACACAAGTGCGAAAAGTGGTTTTTCCACACTTATACAAGTGCAAAAGTGGTTTCCTGCACCAACACAAGTGCGAAAAGTGGTTTTTCAACACTAACACAAGTGCGAAAAGTGTTTTTCAACACTATCACAAGTGCAAAAAGTGTTTTTTCCACACTAATACAAGTGCAAAAGTGGTTTCCTGCACCAACACAAGTGCAAAAAGTGGTTTTTCAACACTAACACAAGTGCGAAAAGTGGCTTTTCAACAATATCACAAGTGCAAAAAGTGTTTTTTCCACACTAATACAAGTGCAAAAGTGGTTTCCTGCACCAACACAAGTGCGAAAAGTGGTTTTTCAACACTAACACAAGTGCGAAAAGTGGTTTTTCAACACTAACACAAGTGCGAAAAGTGGTTTTTCAACACTATCACA